>NW_022163852.1:300000-481507 GCF_008728515.1 Papio anubis
GTGGAATAAATGGTTGTTTAAAGCAGCCCACTAGGGCCTGAGACTCCTTTTGTGACAATCCCACTCTCCCTTAATGAAAAATGTCTCCGCAGGCTCCAGGCTCTGCACAAGCACAGAGAGAACAAAGGCTCCAGACAATGCATTAGTGCCAGATTCTAGGCCCAATGGTGAGAGCCTACAGCCCTCAAAATCAATAGCAATTATAGAAGCATATCTACTTTGCCAGGAAAACGGCTTAAATCAGAAATTAGCCAGGAAACTAACGGCCATGACTGCAAGCCTAATGTCAATCGATACCACAGTTTAATAGCTCAAAGACACAAGATGTTAAATATTGAGACTCCAGTCCAAGACTGAGCTCCTAATCAAAGTCAGTGAGTCAGCAATATTTCCTGGGCATTTACCACAGGCAGGCTACTTGGCACTGCAGGAAATTACAAAATCTAGACGGTCTCCAAATCACAAACCTCCGATTGTAAAAATGCACATAGATGGTCACACCCTTCCACTGCAGATGCAATGGACACTTGGAGAAACCCTTGACCTTTAGATAATCAACAGACTTGGAAGAAGGGAAAAAATTATTAAGCAGGACTGTGTTAACACTCTTGGCCCTTGCCCATCAAGGGCACCTCTGCTGCCCCAGTCTTACCAAAAATCTTCCTTCATACTGCCGGAATATTACCACTTTGAGTTCTATAAATTATAGATCTGTTTAGGTGAACAAGGTTTTTTAAATTATTTTATGTATTTATTTTTTGAGACTGGGTCTTGCTATGTTGTTCACATTGGCCTTGGACTCAAGAGATCCTCTAGCTTGAGCAGCTGGGACTACAGGCCCACGACCACGCCCAGCATCGCTGGTTTTTTTTTTGTTTTTGTTTTTGTTTTTGAGACGGAATCTGGCTGTCATCCAGGCTGGAGTGCAGTGGCACGATCTCGGCTCACTGCAAGCTCCGCCTCCCAGGTTCACGCCATTCTCCTGCCTCAGCCTCCCCAACAGCTGGGACTAGAGGCGCACGCCGCCACGCCCAGCTAATTTTTTGTGTTTTTAATAGAGACGGGGTTTCACCGTGTTAGCCAGGATGGTCTCGATCTCCTGACCTTGTAATCCGCCCGCCTCGGTCTCCCAAAGTGCTGGAATTAAGGAGTGAGCCACTGCGCCCCGGCCTGTTGTTTTTTAAATAACAGGACTCCTCTGGGTTGCTGAGGTTCTTAGGACCACCAACCATTTCTAACTTAATGAATATTGATTCAATCTGCTAGCCTCTAGCTGGATGCAGGTCTGCTGAAATGGGAAGGAGGAAGGAATGCAGCGTAACTGGACCGGCCTGGATGGCTGTTGTAATACGTCACAGAAGAGCGTCTCTAAGGAGGTGGAAGGTGGAAAAAAGAAAGTGGAACAGGGGCAAAGACATAATTTTCCAATTAAAATAATTTACTCAGTGTCAATCTTAAAGCTACAAAAAGTTCCAGAAAAATATTTCAGTGATTTAGTCTTCCTACACACATATTGCCCCTCACTACCCTCCACCACCCCACCACCAACCCCATAATTAGGCAGTGCATGTTAAATAGGTTTTTCAGGGCTAGCCTGAGAATGTCAGCACCTTCTGCAACACTGGTTCAGTGGGAAAGTGCATTCTGCATTCCAAGTCACCAAGTTCCAGACGGGGACAGTAGCACACGCATGTGAACAGAATCCATCAGTACAGTCTGGGGCCCAGGCCCTTGCACAGCAACAGCTTAAGGCTTTTGGTAATGGTCCAGGGTGCACCCATGAGGCCACTCCTCTTTTACACACACAGACACCCACAGCTTTAAAATGGCAATCTGACTACAAAAATGACACTTTGCATTTGCACAGCACTTTGTGTTTTCTGTGTACTTTACACATTTATTATCGAATGACGGTGTTTTTTGGAATCTCCAATAACCCTGTTTGGGTGGTGGTAAGAACAGGTATCCTTAAGCCACCTTCCCAGATGAGGAAACTGGTGTTCCCCTCCTTCGTCTCAACAAGCAGCTGATGGAACCCAAGCCCTCCACACCAGCCCTGGGGCCAGCTGCACTGAGAGGCCAGGAGGGAGCGGCCCCGGGGCGCCACGCCCTTCTCTGTACCCTCAGTTCCTGACTCACTGTCACATCATGGCGAGTAACAGGACAACCCTCCCCACAGAATCATGGGGGACACTACCTTCCTGATGCCAATGTGTTCAAACAAGCGGGCAACTCTCCAGGTAGAGTGAAATCCGAAGTTGCTATGCTACAAGATAACCCAGACCAAGGGGAATAACTGACGTTTTTATGTTTTCTTTTATTGGGGGGGGAGGCTGGGGGGTGCCTACTCACATTCTCCCCTCTCATCTTCCCCCGCTACTTCCCTCCTGCTGGTCGGTTCAACTCCACAAGCGCGCGTTTGTTCTGAGTACAGTAACTTAGAGCAGATGGGGGCACTTCCTAGGGGGCGGTGGAAAGCCCACTGCTACTGCTGCGCCGGGGACCCAAAGCTTCCTGGGCGGCCACGCCCTGCCTCGGCGGCGCCTGGAGCGTCTGGAATGCGGGGCCTCCCTCCGCCCCCCTCCCCGCGCCGCCTCGCCCCGCTCCCGCAAGGACTTCTTGGGGAAGCCCGACCCCCCACCCTACCCTGGACCCTCCCGGCCCGAGCCCCGGCGGCCCCTCACGCCTGCCCCAAACACCTTAGCCCCCTCCCCAAAAGACTCTCCAGTGTGAGCCGTCCCTTCAGTCCCCTGCCCCCGACGGCCTCCGGGGCCAGTCGCCGGAGCCTCCCTGCCAGGCGGTACCCTTCTTCCCAGCGTCTCCGCACCCCGCTAGCTGGCGGCCTGTAGCGGGCGGGTAGGGCGCGCCCCGCTTACCTGGGCCGTGCGCCGAGAGCTGAGAGCGTCCCCAGATGCCGAGCAGAGCCGGCTGGCCTGGGTGGGGCTTTTATACTCGCCATATCCTCCCTCGGCGAGGCGAGGCCCGCCCCGCCCCGCCCCGCCTCCCCCTTATACGGCCCGCTCCCACCCGGAGTCAGGGGTGACTCACCCCGGCCCGCCGGCCCGCAGGGACCGCGCCCAGGAACGCTCCCGAGCCGCGCCACGTGGGAGCGGCCCCCGCGCCCCTGGCCCTGCCCTCCCAGAAAGCCCGGCCGAGGCTGCCCCGAGGCCTACAGGGGCCCCGTTTCTTCCTCCTTTCCTCATTTTACTTCTTAAGTGCCACGTCGAGCTCTCAGCCTCGGCTTGGGTTAATAAATTAACAAGACTTCAGTAGTAGACTCTGAACTTGCTTAAGTGGCTTTTTTTTTTTCTGGCGTTAATGCAGTGGAGGAAAGAATTGTTCCAAGAAACATAAATCTGGACTCCCCTGAGCTGGGACTGTTGGCATCCAGCGCCCCATTACCGTCTTCAAACATGTCAGCTTAACCTCTGGCCGCCAGTTCCCCGGGGACGCGCGGGGAGGGAGGGAGATTCGCCCTGTGCTGCAAAGCCTGGCCCGCCCCGGCCTCCCAGCGCCGGGAAGCCCCAAGCCCGGGCTGGGAGGCCAAAGCCAGGAACCAGGATCCCACCTCAGTCCCGCCCAGGGAGGCGCCCCTGTCTCTAGCACGGCTGTGCTCTGCTTCTCTCCGCGCCTGGGGCATCTCTGCGCGGCCTCATGGCAGGCGGTCCTGAGCCGGGTGGGGCCCATAGCTTTGAACCCGGAGTTTCAACAAAGAACTTTCCTCTCGTCTTTCTTTCATGACTGGTGTGTGTGTGTGTGTGTGTGTGTGTGTGTTTTTCTTGCAGCCGTTTAGCCAACTCCTTTGCTCGGTTTTGCAGTTTCTCGCTTTTCTTCCAAGAGTCACGTTGGCAACGTGCAGGCAAACACCTATTTGCTGTATGTGAGACGACGCAGATACTGTATTCGAACCTCAAACTAACAGGGAAGCAATGCTGAGAATCCCGAGGACCTCTCGCTGGTCTTTTAAACCCCTCCTTGCACACTCACTTCCTGCAGCTCTTTTTCCTGGTTTTGATGATTCTGTGTTTTAATGTCCCATTTATCTTAACATCCATTTTTACTTTCCAGTTGAGCGTCAATTCACTCCTGGGAATCAGAGAATGATAGCAAGGCCAACAGATATTCAGTGCTCTGCTCACTGTCATAGAGTGAGACAGGCAAAGTCAGCTACAAGTGGGGTCTCTTAACCCACCCAGAGCTCTGTGTTACGCAGCGCTTTCACGAGGAATTATACGCGATGCTTTCGCTTTCATGACGAATTATACACGATGCTTTCACGAGGAATTATACACAATGGGCCCTACCACAGGGCCAAATAGAAAATAAAGCAACACTTGGGGCACAATTGCTGATTTACATTTATAGCTCTTCAGTGTAGCCTGAAAGCTTCAAAGTCAGAAATAGTGTTTGTCTACCTATGTGGTGTGAACATTTTGGAAGATTAGGGCTACACAGGCAGACAGTAATACTGGGCAGGATTCAGCCTCCCTTCTGTATATCTCACGGTAGGTTCCACAGTCTCTTATTCCTAACTGTGCTGTGATAGGCCTTTTACAGAAGATAAAATTTAATTTAAATCATATGGAATATATAAAAGACATCAAATGGCCAAAAGAATTTTGTGCTCATCTTGGGCGTGCAGCAAATCCAAACTTCCATAGATGTGTACAATCACCAGGCTTTGCTTCATGCTAAAGAAATGTGCACTGATGTTATCATAAAAATGAAGCTATTAGAAGTCATAGTTTGCTATTTCTGAGGAATGTGAGGCCAGTTCTTCCAGTATAAAAGATCTTTTGAGTATTAGTCAGAAGACTATTTTCCCCCCAGTTGAGGAGAATGTTTACATCAGCCCTCAGATTGCCTGCTGTTGTCCATATTGTTCTCTTAAGTGCTTAACTTTGTTTTGTTTGCACTTTATCTGCTGCACTCAACACCTCTTCTAGCGCCTAGCTAGCAATGATAGGCATTCACTAAATGTAATAGAATGATAGAATACAATTATTCACTGAATAATAGAATGTTAAAACAGGGAGGGGCCCTAGAGATTAAATTGCCCTATCCTTGATTTTTACTATTATTATTATTATTTTTTTTATTTTTTTATTTTTTTTTTTTTTTGAGACGGAGTCTCGCTCTGTCGCCCAGGCTGGAGTGCAGTGGCCGGATCTCAGCTCACTGCAAGCTCTGCCTCCTGGGTTCATGCCATTCTCCTGCCTCAGCCTCCCAAGTAGCTGGGACTATAGGCGCCTGCCACCACGCCCGGCTCATTTTTTGTATTTTTAGTAGAGACGGGGTTTCACCGTGTTAGCTAGGATGGTCTCGATCTCCTGACCTCGTGATCCGCCCATCTCGGACTCCCAAAGTGCTGGGATTACAGGCTTGAGCCACCGCGCCCGGCTATTATTATTATTGTATCTTTTACTTGAGGTCTCACTCTGTTACCCAGGCTAGAATGTATGGCGTGATTAGGGCTCACTGCATCCTTGACTATGGAGGCTTAAGAAATCCTCTCCCCTCAGCCTCTTAAGTAGCTGGGACCGCAGGCCCGCACCACCAAGCCTGGCTAATTTTTCTATTATTTGTAGAGACAACAGGGTCTTGCTATGCTGCTCAGGCTGGTCCCGAACTCCTGGGCTCAAGTGATCCGCCTACCTTAGCCTCCCAAAGTTCTGGGATTACAGGCGCGAATTACTATATCCGGCTCTTGATTTTTATATATGAAGAAATTGGAGTCCAAATAAAATCTCCTGCCCAGTCCAGGGATTAAATAATGCACCCAAGGCCCTCGTGTCAGTTACTTTTGCAGTATAACAAATTTTCCTCATAAACTTAGTGGTTTTTTTTGTTTGTTTGTTTGTTTGTTTTGAGATGGAGTCTCGCTGTGTCTCCCAGGCTGGAGTGCAGTGGCGTGATCTCGGCTCACTGCAAGCTCCGCCTCCCGGGTTCACGCCATTCTCCCGCCTCAGCCTCCCAAGTAGCTGGGACTACAGGCGCCCGCCACCACGCCCAGCTAATTTTTTGTATGTTTAGTAGAGACGGGGTTTCACCATGTTAGCCAGGATAGTCTCGATCTCCTGACCTCGTGATCCACCCGCCTCGGCCTCCCAAAGTGCTGGGATTACAGGCTTGAGCCACCGCGCCCGGCCATAAACTTAGTGGTTAAACATAACCATTTACTTGCTTGTGATTCTGCAATTTAAGCAGTACCTAGTGGGGACAGCTTGTTGGGTTGGGTAGTTTAGATGGGGTTGGAAGATTGAAAGCAGCTTCCTTTGTCTGGCAACTGAGCTGGGAATGCTAGAATGACAAAGACCAGGCTGGGCCTTTCTCTTCCTTGGTCTTACATCCTCCAGGTTCTCCTCTTTTCCTCCACCATGGTAGTCATGGCAGCCAGGCTTCTAGAAGCAAAAGCTGAAGCTGCCAGGCCTCTTGGCTCACAGGCTGTGCAAAAACAAGCAATAGGCTGGATTTGCCCTATGGGCTGCAGTTTGCTGATTCTTGTTTTAATCCCTTGCCTTACACAAGTTTTTGGTTTTGCCCTCTGACATCTAGGCTCCTCCCTTTGAGATATATTTCCTTTTCTTAAGAATGGCCCATATTTGTAGCTGAGCAGCTCTGTCAGTCTGCTTCATTCATGCCAGGAGAAACTGAAAGGTCTAGAAACCTCTTCTCATTTTGCACTTTTTCTGGTTTAAGCTGGCAGTTCTTTCATTAATACAAGTATCTTAAAAACCATGTGGATTTTCTATAGCTTATTAAGGTTCACACCATGCTCCAAAATTTATATAAAATTTTCTCAAAAACTTTATTTATGTAAATCTTGCTGAGGTTTAATTCCATGTTCCAAGATTCACATTCATTTTTTTTTTTAAATAGATCTCTCTCTACTTTACATGTCAGGCTGCAGTGGGACAATGCGCTTAAGATTCTTAAAAGCCCTGAAATGGTCTTCGAAGCACCACATTAAATCTTTCTTGGAGTCTTTAAAAAGAAGTTGTTGCCGGGCATGGTGGCTCACACCTGTAATCCCAGCACTTTGGGAGGCCAAGGCAGATGGATCACAAAGTCAAGAGATCGAGACCATCCTGGCCAACATGGTGAAACTCCGTCTCTACTAAAAATACAAAAATTAGCCGGGCATGGTAGCGCATGCCTGTGATCTCAGCTACTCAGGAGGCTGAGGCAGGAGAATCGCTTGAACCTGGGAGGCGGAAGTTGCGGTGAGCCGGGATTACACCACTGCATTCCAGCCTGGCAACAGAGCAAGACTCTGTCTCAAAAAAAAAAAAAAAAAGTAGTTTTTATAGCCACATCTTGATTTGGTCTTTCTCCAGATACCATTTCTTACTTTGCAAACATTTTACTGACTAGAATTCTGCTTGAAAACCAAACAGATCTTGCCCTTTGGCAATAAAACCCATTGGCACTTTCAGCATTTTACCTGAAAATCTCCTTGGCTAGATCCACAAGTTCAATGGCACATATTCTATCTTCTTTTCTTTTCTTTGTTTTTGTTTTTGTTTTTTTTTTTTTTTTTGAGTTTCACTTTTTTTTTTTTTGCTAGAGACGGGGTTTCACCATGTTAGTCAGGCTGGTCTCAAACTCCTGAACTCAGGGGATCCACCCACCTCGGCTTCCCAAACTGCTGGGATTATAGGCGTGTGCCACTGCACCCGGCTTCATATTCTATCACTCGTGTCACCACAGGCAACAGCAATGTCAAACATCCTGCCACTACGTGATATAGTTTGCCTCTTCTCCAGTCCTCCATAGCAATTTCCTCACTGCTCTACCAACTTCCACTCACAGTCATCTCTCTAGTTACCAGCTGGCAGTAAAGTCAGTGTCACATATTTTAGGGTTTTATTACAGCAACACTCCACATCCAGGCACCAGTTATGTTTCATTTACCTATTAGTATGAAATAGACCACCTCCAAATCTTAGAGGTTTAAAACAACCACCACCATTTATTTGTTCATGATTCTGCAAAAGGTGGAGTTCATTGGGTCAGTTCATCTCTGATCTGTCTTAGCTAGGAAGACCCAAATGAGGCTGCAAGATCAAGAAGGGCCTCTCTCCAGTAGGGTAGTTGCTGGTTTTCAAGAAGTCAGAGTGGAAGCTATCAGGCCTAGAACTAAAACAGTGTCACTTCCACTGCATTCCAGTAGAATGCCAGCATAAGTTGGTCAAAGCAAGTCACACAACCCAGATGCAAGGGAAAGTGAAATAGACTTCACCTCTTCATAAAGCGAATGACATGTGAGTAAGTGGGTGGAAGGAATTGTTGGCAACCATCTTGGCAGACATTCTACCATAATCCTTAAACTAGTAAGGAACAGAGCTGAGGCCAGAATATGTTTTTCTACTTTCAATCTACTCCCTTGTCCATTACATCATATTTCTCAGATACCACCGCTCCTTCAGTGAGATAAGCATGACCCCAGGCCCACTACATTGTATGATTTAGACACTCATTAACATAATGCTATTATTTCCTTGAGCCTGTTATATGCAATCAGTGTACGCATATATTTCTATTTGAAGACATGGCCAGAAGAGGAAAAGGATCTGGGAAACGTAACTGGCAAACAGCAAATAATAATTCTAAAAAGAAAGAACAGGCAAAGTGAAGGGGAAAAATTATCAAAGAAATAACTGAAGAGAGGCCAAGCGTGGTGGCTCACGCCTGTAATCCCAGAATTTTGGGAGGTTGAGGCGGGTGGATCACCTGAGGTCAGGAGTTCGAGACCAGCCTGGCCAATATGGTGAAACCACTACAAATACAAAAAATCAGCTGGGCATGGTGGTGGGCACTTGTAATCCCAGCTACTTGGGAGGCTGAGGTAGGAGAATCACTTGAACCCGGGAGGTGGAGGTTGCAGTGAGTCAAGATTGTACCACCATTGCACTCCAGCCTGGGTGACAGAGCAAGACTCTGTCCTGGGCCGGGGGGAAAAAAATAGGGTTGGATGTGTAAAGCTCTTATTTACGGATGAATCGCAAATTATAAATATATCAGGATATATGACCAGGTGAAACCTTTGAAAGCCTCTGTTTTCTCATGTGTGATACTAAGGACTATTGTAAAGATTAAAGTCCAGGCATGGTGGCTCACGCCTGTAATCCAGCACTTTGGGAGGCCGAGGTGGGTGGATCATGAGATTAGTAGATCGAGACCATCCTGGCCAATATGGTGAAACTCTGTCTCTACTAAAAATACAAAAATTAGCCAGGCGTGGTGATGCTTGCCTGTAATCCCGGCTACTCAGGAGGCTGAGGCAGGAGAATTGCTTGAATCAGGGAATCGGAGGTTGCAGTGAGGCAAGATCACACCGCAGCACTCCAGCCTGGTGACAGAGGGAGACTCCATCGCAAAAAAAAAAAAAAAGATTAAAAAATGTATAAAGAATGTCTGGTATATTGTAGGTGCTGAAAAAAGGCATAGTTATTTCACTGGCTTTTCAGTCTTTGCAAGCAGCTAGCCTTGCTGAACTCATAGTAAGACCTCAAGAAATCCTTGTTGAATTCACGTGTCATGACCCAAACCACACAGAGTACTCTTGGTATGGACAAACCACAATGTCTATTTTGTTTGGAGGCATTTCCTGGGAAAAATCTGCAGCGAATTCGATGTCTCTTTCTCAGCTGTAACAGACGTTTTTGGCCTCAGTTCATTCTCTGTGAGACAGCCAGAATTCTCTTTCTGAGACATAATTCTGATTATATGACCCCTCTCCAGAAACTTCCCAGCAGGGCTCTGACCTACCTGGGCAGCCTCATTCCCCCACATCTTCACTCTTCACCGCTCCATGTGCCACTGCTGGACAGACCAGGCTCATTCATGCCTCTGTACCTTCCTCCATCCTGTTTTCCTGCTGGAATGCCCTTTCCTGCTTTCCTCAGTGGTGAACTTTGCTTCATCCATCAAGCCTCAGAGTAAATATTATTTCCTACTGCAGAGCAAAGGCTTTCCCAAGCCCTTCAGGCCGATTTGGCTACTTCTCTTGGCATTTTAAAAATAATCTCTCCTCTTGCAGTTGTCACCTCACATTGTTTTTTTTTTAATTTGTTGGTCTCAGCAACTAGGCAAGAGCTTCTTGAGGATAGGCGTTTGGTTGTTTCCTCTTTGCACTGACATGATCTTACCCAGTACCTGTTACTATCAGATTTTTCTCCATAAACGCATTCCCTTGCCTTTGTTCATACTTAAACTCACCTGGCAAAAATTAAAATATATAGTATTCGGTGTGGTGAAAATGGGCAAAATGGGAATTTTCATACTTTATTGGTGGGAGGATGGTTTGTCAATATCTATCAATATTTCAAATACTCATGCCCTCTGATGCAGTGATGTTGGTTCAAGAAAGCTATCTTGAAGAGAGAGCTCTACGTGACCATAACAATATGTGTGTAAGGACATTTATATCAGCATTTTAAGATTGAAACACCCTAAGTGGCCATCAATGAGGCTAAATTAAATTAATTTTAGAGTATCTGTTCAGTGGAATGAAACTGCTGAAAGGAATGGAGTAGATCAGTATGTCCTGACATGAACGGATTTCCAAAATATAGTGCTAAATGAAAGAACAAGCAGAATGTAAGTGTAAAACTGTGTCTTGCTGGAATGCTAAGTTACAATACGATATATAAAACATCATGAAAACGGATTTGGCTACAGATGCCCACTCTGTCCAGATCATTTCTATATTAACCCACTGGAATATTGGGATGCTTCCTAAGGTATAAGTTTCTTTTTTTTTTTTCCCACATTAAATTATGATTTACTTATCAGAAATTCCAAAATGTCAAAATATTACCTTTGAGGACTTTAAAAAAAAAATTATTATCAGAGAACATAAGCACAAGTATAAGATTGTATCCATAAAAGTTTCTGAAAAACTTAGGGACCTCCTGTTTTTATTTATTTATTTATTTTTATTTTTTATTATACTTTAAGTTCTAGGGTACATGTGCATAACATGCAGGTTTGTTACATATGTATACGTGTGCCATGTGAGGTGTAAGTTTCTTATTCTGAACTCAGCACATTTTACTGCATTTATACATTGGCATGTCAGAGAATGAATATTTCAAACCCTATTAGCCTCTATTGTTTCTTCCAGCAGCATTTTTCCATCTAATTTTATAGAAAATACAAATATTTAGCTGCTAAGTGTCTGTTATCAATAGGAAAAAAAAAAACCAAATTCTGCAATACAATATGTATTTCTTAGCCACAGAGTCTATTCAAAATAGGACAGTTTTTTCATGAAATAAAATATTTTGCGTGAATATGAAAACACAAAAAAATAGCTGCATTATGAATGTTTTTATCTTTATTAAGTGTCTATTGAATGTATTCTGGTGTTTTGAATTTTTTTAACTTTGAATTTTTTTAACCAACATACAGTCTTCAAAGTTAAAAAATTCAAAACACCCAAAATACATTCGATAGACACTCAATAAAGATAAAAACATTCAAAATGCAGCTATGTTTTTGTGTGTTTTCATATTCACTCAAAATATTTTATTTCATGAAAAATACTGTCCTAAATACTCGGGAGGCTGAGGCAGGAGAATTGCTTGAACCCGGGAGGCGGAGGGTGCGGTGAGCCGAGATTGCACCACTGCACTCCAGCCTGGGCAACAAGAGCGAAAAACTCAGTCTCAAAAAAAAAAGATCGCCCTTTTTTCTGCCCCAGGACCCGGACCCTACAGTCGCCGAAATGTTGATGCCTAAGAAGAACCGGATTGCCATTCATGAACTCCTTTTTAAGGAGGGAGTCATGGTGGCCAAGAAGGATGTCCACATGCCTAAGCAGCCAAAACTGGCAGACAAGAATGTGCCCAGCGTTCATGTCATGAAGGCCATGCAGTCTCTCAAGTCCCGAGGCTACAAGAAGGAACAGTTTGCCTGGAAACATTTCTACTGGTACCTTACCAATGAGGATATCCACTATCTCCGTGATTACCTTCATCTATCCCCGGAGACTGTGCCTGCCACTCTATGCTGCAGCCGTCCAGAGACTGGCAGGCCTCAGCCTAAAGGTCTGGAGGGTGAGCGACCTGCAAGACTCACAAGAGGGGAAGCCGACAGAGATACTATAGGCGAATTGCTGTGCCTGCTGATGCCCACAAGAAAGCCGAGGCTGGGACTAGGTCAGCAACCAAATTCCATTTTAGAGGCAGATTTGGTCGTGGACATGGTCAGCCACCTCAGTAAAATTGGAGAGGATTATTTTGCATTGAATAAACTTACAGTCAAAAAAAAAAAAAGTCAAACAGAATAATATGACTAAATTGGATTCTATTTATGTTAATATTTATGTGTATTCACACATTTATGTGTATATCCATATATGTCTGCATAGGCAGGTTCATGTAAACATATATGAAAATATATGGAAGTATGTACACCACAGTGATATTGGTTAGCTTTGGGAAAAGTATTTGTTCAGGAGAGTGTTCACCTTTACTACATATGCTTGTTTGCATTATTTGATTTTTGTAAACAATGCAGACACCTTCTACAGTTTTAAAAAGAGTTGGAAAAAAAACAACAACACAAAAACATATAACTAGTGAAAAGAAGGGCTGCCTTCTTACACTTAAGATTATGACACGGCCGGGCGTGGTGGCTCAAGCCTGTAATCCCAGCACTTTGGGAGGCCGAGACGGGCGGATCACGAGGTCAGGAGATCGAGACCATCCTGGTTAACACGGTGAAACCGCGTCTCTACTAAAAAGTACAAAAAAACTAGCCGGGTGAGGTGGCAGGCGCCTGTAGTCCCAGCTACTCGGGAGACTGAGGCAGGAGAATGGCGTCAACCCGGGAGCTTGCAGTGAGCTGAGATCCGAACCCGGCCCCCCCGCCCGGGCCACGGAGCGAGACCCTGTCTCCGTCTCAAAAAAAAAAAAAAAAAAATTATGACAGCCCGTGCCAGGTTTTGGGGAAAACTTGAATCTTTTTGATGGTATTTTTCATGTATATTTAAGAAAACGATAATTTAAAAATCTATAAATAGAGGAAAAGCTGGACATCACAGCACTCTCTGCTGACAAAGAAAACACTCAATATTGTAAAATCTCATGTGATTTTGTTTCTTCTAGTTATAATCTATGAGAATACAACTTAGGCAGAGCCAATGCTTATATGTTTCATACAATGCATAAAGAAAAAAGCTTGCTAAGAAAGTTAATATATTAAATAAGATAACTTGTAGCACGAAGTTTACGGGAAGGGTAGAGCACATTTCTTTTTTCATACAATCTTTGTATTGTTTGTATTACATCCTTTATCTCTTGGTACCATGACTGTTTATGTTTCAGATTGCACCATCGAACTAGGAGCTCCCGGTTCATCTTTGTAACCCCAGCGTGGGGCTCATAACATGGTCTCCATGTTAAGAGACCTGAGGTTGTTGGAGTGGTCTCTATTACTGGATACTCTGATAATCATCATAGAACACAGGAGGCGTGAGCTCCGGTCCTAGCTCCTATATAAATTGGGTGTACTTGGACATGTCACTTAAGCTCTCTGGTCCTATTCCTCACCTGGAAAATAAGAGTCTTTGACTAAAAAATTATCAAATTCTCTTTTAGCTCAAAAACTTGATCCTTAATATGCAAATGTAATAATTTAAGCAGATTAATCATATACATGCACGTGGATATTGCTAAACAGAGACAAGATTTATCTGTTCACTGAAAAGGCCCAATAGGATTTCTAAATGGAAGTACTTTGAATAATAAAACTATTAATAATAAAACCTCTTTACAAGTAGATCAATAGATCATTTTTACCAAATATGATTGGCCTTCTTTCTCTGAATTCCTTCTTTGTTCAAATTAAGAGGGCTATCCCTGTGGAATTGCATACATGCATATAAAGTTGTTGCTTTCATTCAGACTCTTTGGATTGCGGGACATCAGCATGTATTAAGCTTCTAGATTATTTAAACATGTAGCTGCAATTGGGAAATATCACTTTAAAGTAAAATAAAGCTGTGTCAAATATCATTAAGATAATTATAACAACAGGCAACTGTTAAATTTCGGTATGTTGCAAAGGAACTTAGTTTTCTAATAAAGTGAACCTGTGATAACATACTTAGGTAGCTAAATATGGGTATATACACTAGGGACATGCTTACGCTGTCACTAGCAATAGGCTGCAAATATTCCTCCCCACTCTTCAGGGAGTGTTGGCAAGCAGCAAGCAGAATGGAACCCAGTTTTGTAACCCAAGAGGCCAGAGCTGGTACAGGGATGCTTTGGGAGAACATGCTCAGAAGTTGGAGTAGAGCTAAGCTAGATACCAAGGGAGAAGCCAACGGCACTATGATCTGTTAAAAAGTCTGAAATACAAGAACAGAATTTAAACAGAGGAGGAAGCCAAGCTCTGTGGCTGGAAGAACACAAATGCAAGTAGGAGGGAAGCAAGGAGGGAGGGGACAGGCTGCAGCTGGGGCTGAGGTGGCATCCACTGCCTCTGTGATCGTGATGCTGGGGGATTGGGTGAGGTTGGAATGAATCGCTGGCATGGATACTAAATCATCTCTGCCATTTCTTCAAGCAATGCAAAAAAGAGAAGAATAGGAAGGAAAAGGAGGAGGAAAGGAAGAAGACAGTGGAAGAGAACATTGTGAGGGAAGATACTGTGACATTGTGATAGAGAGAAAAGTGAAGGGACAGGTTTATACTCCTGACTGCAGCATAATGACAATTTTTTTGACATCTAAATTTTAGTTTTTGCCTTCTGAGCCAGTTAATATAAAAATACATACATACATAAATTTTAGTTTCTTAGCCTCTGGAGAACAGAATATTTTGGCCCAGATCATCTGTAAGTTACTTGCTAGCTCTTATATTTGTAAGACCCTGCTGAAACAGTCTGAAATTCTGTAAGACTCAGTTAAAACAATCACTAAGATATTCATAAATCAACTTTATTACTCAGGTAGTATAATTTTAGTTCAACTACTGAGTACTTTGGCATCTGGTTTTCCTGGGGCTGTTGGTAAGAAGACCTGATTGCTTTCTAAAAGGGTGGGTCTCAGAATTGTGTTAGAAGCAAAAGGCAAACAGATGGGTAAGCTGCTCTAATCAGCTCAAGCTGGAAAACAAACAACAAAAAAAACCAAAAGAAAACTCTTTTCTCTTCAAATGAGAGATCGGTCTTCACCAAATTCCAATGCTCCACTCCCTGATTTGGAGATGAATCAGATGACTTCACTGGTCTTCCCCTTCTCTGATTTCTGTGATTCATCAGCTAAAGCAACTAGGGTGGGGGAAAAGAACCCTTCTAGTATTCAGGTTATGTTGCATCTTAAAAGGAAAGAATCTAAGGAAAAACTGTTAGAATTGTAAAACAATGAAGAAAGCAAATTTAGAATACTCCTAACTCAGACATATTTTTAAAGAGGACTCCCTATTCTGGTAATTATCAATTACATGGACTTTGCTGTTTATCAATTGTTTTATAAATATTTTTCTATGAAATCAGTAAAAAAAAAAAAAAATGCATTGTGCAGATAAAAAACTAGTTTCAGGCTGGGTGTGGTGGCTCAGGCCTGTCATCCCAACACTTTGGAAGGCTAAGGTGGGAGAACTGCTTGAGGCCAGGACAGAGTAAGACCCTATCTCTAAGAAAAAATATATATATATATAAAGAAAACTAATTGGTTTTGACCATCTGAAAAAGCTACCAGTATCTACCTGATTATAATAATCAAGGAACCCTCAAGATTCATTCACGTTAACGAACATTGAGTATCCACTAAATGCCAAGCCAGGCGGGACTACACAGCACATCCATAACAGGAAGAAACATCGAACTCCTCCTTAAGGACTAGTGGAAGTTAATATGTAATGATAATTTGGCAAATGCATCAGATATGAAATCTAAGTGCTAGGACAATACAATAAGAGAATGACTAATTCTGTCAAGGAACAGTTAACCATTAGAGAAAGGAAGTAAGCCATTCTATCTTTGCCAATGCATTAAAGTTGTTCATAGTTAGTTGAAGTCATTGCACAACCACGAAAGAGGAAATGTAACGTAAACCAATGTATTCTCTATCAGCAGGAAGTGACAATGTAGAGAGGTGGGACTGTTTAGTTTTAAACAAACCATCCAGTATAAAAACAGGTAAAGAGTCATGAGAGAAGGTATGTATTTGATCAATGCCACCATTTTGAAGATAGTTTTGGAAATACTCAGCTTAAGTATTTCCCTCAAAGCTGAAGGCAAATTCTGGTCACTTGAGAGTTTTGAGGAAGAGCTAGCAGTGATTCTGGGCCAGAGCTGGTGTTTAAGAGGGGAAAAGATAGTAGCAGAAGAGGATGCTGATTTGATGAGGCCCTCATTTGATAACATTGTTCAGTGAACTCAAACAGATTTATTTTCTGGTTGTAAAAATATTTGAGCATTCTGACATGAGGGCTGAAGTGGATATCTATCAGTCCAATCAAGCTTTTAGACTTCCTGAAATACTCAGTATTCAAAATCGTGTAATACTATTTAAAATTAATAATTTGGTGAGGGTAAAAATGTTCAAAAATAGAGTGAACTAAAGTGGAATATTCAATGATAACATGAATAATGAACTTATATAGCAAAAAAGAGTTTAAAAATCCAGTATTCCCACGAGCAAGGGAATAGCTAAGTGTGATGTCGTTTCCATTATCCCTATGTAAGTCTCCGTAGAAATAGGTTAACATCTGCCATCCCCTTCCTCTTCCAGAACCTGTGGTATTCTTGTGGGCATCCTGGATACCTGGAACAAGCTTAGACATAAACCCAGACAATGAAAGAGTTAAGAAGGTACAGAGTTAGTGGATGCAGGGTTGGACCTGAGAAACTCGCCATCCACCGAAGTCAGTCGTCAGAGATGTTGACCCCTCTCCTAGGGCTGCAGTTACTCTTCTTTCACAAACAGAAATCCTATCTTGGAATAGTTAACACTGCTTCTGTTAGTCTACTAATATGCATTATATATATTATAAAATTATCTGCACTGTTTTGTTAAAAAAAATACATGAAGCCTTTATACCATTAATATCTAATGGAAAAGGAATGGCAGAGAGGTAGGGGAGAATGGCCTCGGACCCACTTGGGCTAGCAGTACAGATCTCCATATTACCATTTTTTTTTTTTTTTTTTTTTTTTTTGGTGTTTTTGGTGTTTTGGGGTTTTTTTTTGAGATGGAGTCTCGCTCTGTTGCCCAGGTTGGAGTGCAGTGGCCTGATCTCAGCTCACTGAAACCTCCACCTCCTAGGTTCAAATGATTCTCCTACCTCAGCCTCCCAAGTTGCTGGGATTACAAGCGCCCGCCACCATGCCTGGCTAATTTTTGTATTTTTAGTAGTGATGAGGTTTCACCATGTTGGCTATTGCTGGTCTCAAACTCCTAACCTTAAGCGATACACCTGCCTTGGACTCCCAAAGTGTTGGGATAACAGGTGTGAGCCACTGCACTAGGTTTGTTTTAACTGTTTAAGTCCAATTTTCTCTTTCAGCACCTTTTTTTTTTTTTTTTTTTTTTTTTTTCAGACAGGGTTTCGCTCTTGTTGCCCAGATTGGAGTACAATGGTGTGATCTCAGCTCACCACAACCTCCGCTTCCCGGATTCAAGCGATTCTCCTGCCTCAGCCTCCCAAGCAGCTGGAATTACAGACGCCCACCACCACGACAAACTAATTTTGTATTTTTAGTAGAGATGGGTTTTCTCCATGTTGGTCAGGCTGGTCTCGAACTCCCAACCTCAGGTGATCTGCCCGCCTCAACCTCCCAAAGTGCTGAGATTGCAGGTGTGAGCCACCAAGCCTGGCCTTTTTTTTTTTTTTTTGAGACAGAGTCGAGCTCTGTCGCCCAGGCTGGAGTGCAGTGGCACCACCTCAGCTCACTGCAACCTCTGTCTCCCGGGTTCAAGCAATTCTCCTGCCTCAGCCTCCTGAGTAAGTGGGATTACAGGCACGTGCCACCATGCCCAGCTAATTTTTTGTAGAGATGGGGTTTCACCATCTCTACAGGCTGGTCTCGAACTTTTGGCTTCAAGTGATCCTCCTGCCTTAGTCTCCCAACGTGTTGGGATTATAAGCATGAGCCACTCTTGGCTAGAGCCGCTCCTGGCTAGAGCCACTGTGCCTGGTTTGACTTTTATTTTTATTTTTATTTTTTAATTTTATTTTTTTTTTTGAGACGGAGTCTTGCTCTGTCACCCAGGCTGGAGTGCAGTGGCCGGATCTCAGCTCACTGTAAGCTCCGCCTCCCGGGTTCACGCCATTCTCCTGCCTCAGCCTCCGGAGTAGCTAGGACTACAGGCGCCCGCCACCTCGCCCGGCTAGTTTTTTTTGTATTTTTTTTTAGTAGAGACGGGGTTTCACCATGTTAGCTAGGATGGTCTTGATCTTGTGACCTCGTGATCCGCCCGTCTCGGCCTCCCAAAGTGCTGGGATTACAGGCTTGAGCCACCACGCCCGGCCTGGTTTGACTTTTAAAAGGTTAGGAGAAAGACCAGCTAGGTAAAAAGTAGCATTTAAAGAGTTAACCGGCCAGGCATGGTGGCTCATGCCTGTAATCCCAGCGCTTTGGGAGGCCTATGTGGGCAGATCACGAGGTCAGGAGATTGAGACTATCCTGGCTAACACAGTGAAACCCCGTCTCTACTAAAAAAATACAAAGAAATTAGCCAGTCATGGTGGCACGCGCCTGTAGTCCCAGCTACTCGGGAGGCTGAGGCAGGAGAATGGCGTGAACCCGGGAGGCAGAGCTTGCAGTGAGCCAAAATCGCACCACTGCACTCCAGCCTGGGCGACAGAGCGAGACTCCATCTCAAAAACAAACAAACAAAAAGGGTTAGCCAGTATTTTTTTAAGTGACTTTCTTGGAAGGTTACCAAACTTTTTTCCACATTCAAGGTTCACTTCCAGATAACATAATTCAAATGTAATTCTCCAAAGAAAAATTTTGAAAGGAACCCCTATCCCATTTAGCTTTGGAGCCTAGAAGAAGGCTGCCCTACTGTGTGTGAGGGTCTGTAGTTCTTACCCCCTTATTACTTACTTGTTCGACTCCAGTAGATTTAAAATCTGCACCTTCCATCTCCTTGGCTTGGCTGCATTCTCGCCATATGGCAGGCATATTTAGTACACAGAAACAAGAGTGAACAGCTTGCCAAGTAGGACTGATCACTGTAAACTTAGGGGTGTTTTTGTTTTTGTTTTTTGGAGACAGGGTCTCACGCTGTCACCCACACTGGAGTGCAGTGGTGCAGTCATGGCTCACTGCAGACTCGACATCATGGGCTCAAGTGATCCTCCCACAACAGCCTCCTGAGTAGCCAGGACGACAGGCATGTACCACCACACTCGGCTAACTTTTTAAAATTTTTTGCAGAGACGAGGTCTTTTCATGTTGTCTAGGCTGTTCTCGAATTCCTAGGGTCAAGCAATTCTCCTGTCTTGGTGTCCCAAAGTGCTGGGATTACAGGTGTGAGCCATCGCACCTGGCCAGCCTTAGGTTTAGATTGAAAAACAGTGTCTCCCAACCTCCATGTCCTCAGACTTCCCTAGTTTCCATCCTGCCCCCTCAATCTATCCCTATCTATTGCAGTCATATTTTCCGTTCTAGAAGTTTAACCATGTTGCTTATCCCAACTCTCATCCCCCATTAAAAAGCTTTTGATTATTCCCCACCTCAAGATAACATCCACAGTCTTTTTTTTTTGAGATGGAGTCTCACTCTGTCCCCTAGGCTGGAGGGTAGTGGCACGACCTCGGCTCACTGCAACCTCTGCCTCCCAGGTTCAACTGATTCTCCTGCCTCAGCCTCCTGAGTAGTTGATATTACAGGCGTGTGCCACTACAATAGTTCACATTTATACAGTGGCTTGCATTTTTAAAAGAACTTTTATGTTCATTATTTATTAGATGGGTACTACAGCCAGTAGGATATGCTAGAAAGGCACTAATATCCAGGTTTTGTTTTGTTTTGTTTTTAAGATGGTGTCTTGCTCTGTCAGGCTGGAGTGCAGTGGCGCGATCTCGGCTCACTGCAAGCTCCACCTCTCGGGTTCACGCCATTCTCCTGCCTCAGCCTCCCCAGCAGCTGGGACTACAGGTGCCCGCCACCATGCCCGGCTAATTTTTAAAATATTTTTAGTGGAGACAGGTTTTCACCGTGTTAGCCAGAATTGTCTCCATCTCCTGACTTCGTGATCTGCCTGCCTCAGCCTCCCAAAGTGCTGGGATTACAGGCTTGAACCACCGCGCCCGGCCCAGTATCCAGGTTTTACAGATGAAAATGCCAAGAGTTGAAGAGGGACGAGGTAGGGCCTTAGCCAATGGTGGAGTTGAGACTCTGTTTCAGTGCTCTTTCCCCTTTCCTTCTGCAACTGCTTCTTCCAACAAACTCAGACTCTGGGCTGGCTACTTCTAAGACTCAACCTCTCATGCTTTTCTTCCTCTGAAAGTTGCAGCTGACAGTCTTAACATTCTGAAGACTTTCTCACTGCTGCATGTAAATTAACTCTAGCACTGGGCTCCTGGGAGGCAGAAGGCTTGGCTGACAGCCTTGTATGCAGATTGACATTTAGGCCTTAGGCACTTAGTCAGTTAGTTACAGAGTCCTGCTCCTTAAGAGTAAAAGTTTTCAGATACTAGAGTGTAATATCAAAAAAGCCAAACCGTGTTAGAAATGGACCTACCACTTTATTAGCCTCCCACAATGCACACATAGACAGAGATATGCAAGCCTACTGCATCGTGACTTCACACGTCCCCCAACCCCCTTTCTGAACTCAGAAGAAACTCATTGTGCAATTCTATGAGACTGCAGATTGGTGCTGGACAGAAACTATTTCCAGCTGCCCATTGTGGCACTTGGGAGTTATCATTTGCATCACTTTTGATGGGGCGGAGGGGAGACATTATACTTGCAGAAAGTATTTAATTATTTATTTTTCACAATAGTAGAACTGTTGTTTGGGTATTGTTGGGACCCATAACTAGATATTAGTTAAAAATAAGACACCAATTCCCTAAAATACAGACCAGACATAAAATACATTCTATTTCTTAGTTGTATAGAAACGTTAACTCTCTCATTCAACTAAACAGATGGATCTTAATCATTTGATCGTTTATTCTGGATCCCTTTCTGACTTTCGGTTGAAAACTTCAGGGACAAATGTAAATATTGTCTCATAAAGGATTATGTCATCAGTGGTCAGTGAGACTGTTCCCAGACATGATATTCTCATTACTTATTTGGAGCTCCATCTAAAAGATTAAACCAAAGAAGCTTCATTTTTTTTTTTTTTTTTTTTTTGCAGTTTCAGTGGTTTAAATTGGACAGATGTCTGCTGAAAGACCAGTTTGCAAAACTGTGTATGACTCATGTTTTCTTGGCATTGGAGAACATTATCTATGGATGGTGAGGCGTAGGAAAGAGTGGGCATATTTTCAGCACACCAGTGATTGGGCACAGGTCTCTCCCTATGAGGAGAGATAAGCTTTTTGTTGTTATTGTTGCTCTAGGAAGAACAGACTACATACTCAGGTGGAGACAAGTTTTCGCTGAAAGATAGAATGGTTTTGTTTGTTTTTTGAGACTGATGCCCAGGTTAGAGTACAGTAGCGCAATCACAGCTCACTGCAGCCTTGACCTCCGTGGCTCAAGAAAGCCTCCCACCTCAGTCTCCCCAAAGCTGAGACTACAGGCATGTGCCACCATGTCCAGCTAATTTTTTAATTTTAATTTTTGTAGAGATACTGTCTCATTGTGTTGCCCTGACTGTCCTCAAACTCCTGGCCTCAAGAGATTCTCCTGCCTCGGCCTCCCAAAGTGTTGAGATTACAGGCATGAGCCATGCTTGGCAAGATATAATATTTTTCAGAGGTTTTTTTTTTTTTTTTTTGAGATGGAGTCTCGCTCTGTTGCCAGGATGGAGTACAGTGGCACAATCCCGGCTAACTACAACCTCCGCCTCCTGGGTTCAAGCGATTCTCCTGCCTCAGCCTCCTGAGTAGCTGAGACTACAGGCACGCGCCACCACGCCTGGCTAATTTTTGTATTTTTAGTAGAGACGGGGTTTCACCATGTTGGCCAGGATGGTCTCGATCTCTTGACCTTGTGATCCACCTGCCTTGGCCTCCCAAAGTGCTGGGATTACAGGTGTGAGCTACTGGGCCTGGCCAGAGGTTTCAAGATGTGATATATTCCAAATTGTTTCATCTAACCTGAATTTTTACTTCTTTTATTGTCCTTAAATGCAATCGAGTAGTATTAAATGAGTTAGTTTCGATACATTGTAAGAATGTATCCAAAATATGGAGATGTAGTCTTTAAGGGAAATATACCTATACACTGATACAATACAAAGATACAAATCAAAGGTATAATAGTAACTGGTATGGCTTTTGATAAACACATGTTTCTTTGTTTAATTTCTTTCCTTGTGCAAAGCTAACCATAGCATTGTCCTTGTGACTGGGGAGGTCTAAAATTGAGGTGGGTACAACCTTGCTACATGTTGGTTTTGGGGGAACACTTAGGTAACAGCACAATTTAATACATCTTGATTGAGCTTCCAGGGTTTTCCTAGCCATATGTTCGGTGTTAGGTCAGGTACACAGTTGTAGAAAGAAACAAGTGTTTCCTGTGAGGAGTTTACAGTCTGTTTAGGTATGCATACAAAATGCATAGAGAATAACATGAGATACATTTCATAGTCAGAATATGTGGTATTTTAATAAGTACAGTAGGAATTTGGAGACTTTTGGGGGATTGCATTGTGAGAGCGATTTCGTGCCCTAGACGTGAAAAACAGGAATCTTTGATTTTGTCCCTATTGCAACACTTTTGTCTTTATGCCTCTCTGAACCATTTGTTAGAGGACAACTCTCTCATCCTTTATTAGTTAGGATGTTTCTGTTCACAAATAACAAAAAGCCTACTCAAACTGAGCAAATAATAAAAGAGGTGTATTGGCCGGGCGCGGTGGCTCAAGCCTGTAATCCCAGCACTTTGGGAGGCCGAGACGGGCGGATCACGAGGTCAGGCGATCGAGACCATCCTGGCTAACACGATGAAACCCCGTCTCTACTAAAAGATACAAAAAAACTAGCCGGGCGTGGTGGCGGGCGCCTGTAGTCCCAGCTACTCCGGAGGCTGAGGCAGGAGAATGGCGTGAACCCGGGAGGCGGAGCTTGCAGTGAGCCGAGATCGGGCCACTGCAATCCAGCCTGGGCCACAGAGCGAGACTCCGTCTCAAAAAAAAAAAAAAAATAAATAAAAAATAAATAAATAAAAGAGGTGTATTGGCTAAAATCCAGGGGAAGGGTGAGCTTTATGTATGGCTCCATCAGGACTCAGACTCTGATTCCCTGTGTACCTTTCTTGCTTCTTCCTTCAGAGTACACATCTCATCTTCAGGGTGGCATCCATCCTTTTTATTATATGGTGAGCGGCAGCACCCGCGCTATGGTGCATTTTCATTCACACCCAGAGAGAGAGAGTACTTCATCTCATAAACATCTAATGAGTATTGAGATTTGTGCTGGTTGGACACAAACCTTAAATCATTCCCTAGGTTGAAGATGTTTACCATGTACTGACTGGTTTAGATCTGGGTTACTATACAAATCACAGAAGTAGGGGAGATTACACTTACTGGGGTTCACTCCTGGAGCTGAAAGTAGGGTCAATTTCATCTAAATTTCATGGTAGCTACATGACACGGGATGGAATAATGAAATAAATGGGCCTTTAGTTGGAGTGGTGGTGAGGGAGTGGGAGATTCTCTCCAAGTTGTACCTTTACACCTAGAATCTTGATCTTATTCTCCATCTCCTTTCCCCCAGGGCTCCTGGTTGGTTCCCCATCAATTATTATTCTTTCAATTTGTACCTCTGTATTGCAGCAACAGGTACACTTCCTTTAATCTGCAAACATAAACAAGTTCTCATCATTCTGAAAACAAAACTCCCTCTCCTGGATTTTCCTGCAGGTTATTGTCCTGCCTTCATTCTTCTATTCAACAGACTTCTCAACATGGCTTTTCCTCCACACCTTTCCTTGTCTCTCGTTCAGTTCTCAGCCTGCAGTGACTGCTTCTGTCACACCACGGAATGTTCTGGTCAGTGTTGAATCCAACAGCCTTCTTTCCTTAGTCTTCATCCTCCTTAACCTCCTTATAGTACCTGAGATTGTGGACAATACCATTTTTAAAAACTTTTCAATCTGGTGTAATCTTGAGTTTATTTAATTGTTGCAGAAATATCATATATAGCTCCTATATGCCTTTCATCAAGACTCCTGTGAACATTTCACTGCCCCGATCCTCTAACTGGAGAATAAGCTAGAAATAATGCCCCATTACCAATTTATACTTTGGTTTTTATTTCCTAAGTATGGGACATGCACTGATATAACCACATCATAATCAGGAAATTAACACTAATACATCACTACCAAATAATCCACAAATGCCCTTCAAGTTTTGCCAGTCGTTCCAATAATGTCCTTTATTGGACCAGGATCCAAACCAGGATCATGAGTCACATTCAGTTAGTTTTCTTTAATCTGCAGTAGTGCTACAGTGTGAAAGAAGGGGAATTTTTGCAGATTACTGACCATTTACTTTATAGACTGTCACTCAGTTTAGATTTCTCTGATATTTCCTCATGATTTATGTATATCTGGAAGGAGTATACCACAGAAGTGATGCTGTGCTCTTCTTGGTGTGTGTCAGGAAACACCGTTGATTTGTTTCGTTACTGGTGATATTAATTTGTATCACTTGATTAAGATGGTTTCAGCCAGGTTTCTTTCTGGCATTAACAGGTATTTTATACATGTTAAATAAGTAATTTGTGGGGAGATTCTTTAAGGCTATGTAGCTGTTCCTATTTATCATCAAATTTTCACTCACCACATTTAGCATCCATTGATGATTCCTAAATAATTATTACTCTAATGATTTCAAATTGGTGATTTTTGTAATTCCATCATTCCATTTATTGGTTGGCATTCTATCATAGAACAGAATGTTTCCTTCTTCCCTATTTATTCATTTGTATCAGTATGGGATCATAGATTCTTATTTCACTCAAAGGATTACATTGTTGCTATCATCATTTGATGCTCAAATTTTCCTGAATCTGGGAACTCCTTTAAGCTAGAGTCAATGCATTTCTGATATGGCCCCTCGTTTTTTGAGCACTTTCTTTTATTCCTTTATTTATATATTTATTTATTTGAGGCGGAGTCTCACTCTGTTACCCAGGCTGGAGTGCAGTGGCACGATCTCGGCTCAATACAACTTCTGCCTCCCAGGTTGAAGTGATTCTCATGCCTCAGCCTCCCGAGTAGCTGGGATTACAGGCACGTGCCACCATACCTGCCTAATTTTTGTATTTTTAGTAGAGATGGGGTTTCATCATGTTGGTCAGGCTGGTTTTTTTTTTTGTTTTTTTGTTTAAAGGCAGGGTCTCACTCTGTTGCCCAGGCTAGGGTGTAGTGGCATGATCACAGCTCACTGCAGACTTAACCTCTTGGGCTCATGGAATTCTACCTCAGCCTCCCAAGTAACTGGGACCATAGTCACATGCCACCAAACCCAGTGAATACTTACTTTCTGATGCAACATGATGTTCCAGATTCATCTTCCATTGATCCTGACCCAGACTTATAATCAGTAATTTCTTCAAGGAGCCCTGGTTTCTTTTAATGAAGAACGGGATATAGAAACCAAGATCTGGGTGTTACATGTGCCATTGCTACTAGATTGTCAGTGCATCTAGACCCTCTCAGCAGAATAAGGAAATATGGGATGGGCACAATAACTCATGCCTGTAATCCCAGCACTTTGGGAGGCCAAAGCTGGCGGATCACCTGAGATTGGGAGGTCACAACCAGCCTGATCAACACAGAGAAACTCCGTCTCTATTTAAAAAAAAAAAAAAAAAAAAAAAAAAAATTAGCTGGGTGTGGTGGCGCATGCCTATAATCCCAGCTGCTGTGGAGGCTGAGGCAGGAGAATCGCTTGAACCCGGGAGGTAGAAGTTGTCGTGAGCCGAGATTGCACCATTGCACTCCAGCCTGGGCAACAAGAGTGAAACTCTGTCTCAAAAAAAATAAAGAAAAAGGAAAAGGATATGCATATGTACCCACACAGCTGTAACTGTTTCTTCATCACTCTCTCTGTGTATATTAAATACCATGAATTCACTCTGATACTTCCAATTCCAACTGAATATCACACGGTTTATTCTTGCCTTCCCCTTTCCCATTATCTCTCTCTCTCTTTTTTTTTTTTTTGGAGATGGATTCTCAGTCTGTCTCCCAGGCTGCAGTGCAATGGCCAAACTCACTGCAACCTCTTCCTCTCAGGTTCAAGTGATTCTACCTCAGACGCCCTAGTAACTGGGATTACGAACATCTTGCCACCCTATCTGGTCAATTTTTGTATTTTTAGTAAGTGGGGTTTCAGGCCCCAGCCAGGCTGGTCTCGAACTCCTGACCTCAGGTGATCCACCCACCTCGGCCTCCCAAAGTGTTGGGATTACAGGCGTGAGCCACTGCGCCCAGCCCCCATTATTTGCAAGGAATTTTTTTTTTTTTTTTTTTTTTTGGGAGACAGGAGTTTGGCTCTTGTTTCCCAGGCTACAGGTCTGCAGTGGCTCAATCTCAGTTCTGCAACCTCCGCCTCCCTGGATACAAAGCGATTCTCTTTCCATGCCCCACTAATTTTGTATTTTTAGTAGAGATGGGGTTTCTCCATGTTTTTCAGGCTGGTCTTGAACTCCTGACCTCAGGTGATCCACTCGCCTCGGCCTCCCAAAGTGCTGGGATTACAAGCATGAGCCACCGTGCCTGGCCTCACAATGTATTTCTTTATTTGCTTAACGAACCTGATATGTAACCTAAGTCCAGACCCTTGGCCTTAACAAAGGGGAAGAGGAGTGTCTTAGTCTATTTTGTGCTCCTATAACAGAATACCACAGACAGGGTGATTTATAAAGAACAGAAATTTAATTCTCACAGTTCCAAAGCCCAGGAAGTACAAGATTCAGGCACTTGCATCTAGTATGTGCCTTACTGCGTCCTCACATGGTGGAAGTCAGAACGGCAAGAGCGGATGAATGTTGAATCCTCACGTGACAGTAGATCAGAAGAGGGTGAACCCACCCCCATACATCCTTTTTCATACTGGCCTAATCCATTCATGACCTAGCTGTCTTCCCAAAGCCACACCTCCCAACGCTGTTGCATTAGAGATTAAGTTTCCAACACATGAATTCTGAAAGGGAATACATTAAAACCATAGCAAGGAGAAAATAAAAAAAGGCCAGCTTGGTCTCTGACACGCAAGCCCCACCTTTCCTGGTGTCACAGCACAAAGATAAGCCCTCAACATAACATGCCTATCTATTCCTCTCCCCTAAGTTGCACACCCACATTTTCAGTGTTCTATAGGACATCCCATTAATTGTTCTGCTGACATTTGGTTGAAAACACAATTTGTCTTTTCACCCCATCCCTATTCTAATATTTTCATTTAAGTCAGTGGCAACACTTAGCAAAAACCTCAGTTGTCTTAGAAACATCTTACTGCATAATTCTATACATACAGCTGGGAGCGGTGGCTCACGCCTGTAATCCCAGCACTTTGGGAGGCCGAGGCGGGCGGATCACGATGTCAGGAGATCGAGACCATCCTGGCTAACACAGTAAACCCCGTCTCTACTAAAAATACAAAAAATTAGCCGGTCATAGTGGCGGGTGTCTGTAGTCCCAGCTACTAGGCAGGTTGAGGCAGGAGAATGGCGTGAACCCGGGAGGCGGAGCTTGCAGTGAACCAAGATTGTGCCACTGCACACCAGCCTGGGTGACTGAGCGAGACGTCGTCTCAAAATAATAATAATTCTATACATACATGCTATTTCGTGGGTCATATTGTTGCTTACTGAGCTATCACACCCCTACCTCCAACCTTATCAGCCGGAGAACATGCACACATCAATAATCCAGATGCTCATTAACTTGCGATGGAATTATATCCAGATTAACTCATCGTGAGTTTAGGCTGAGCACAGTGGCACATACTAATAATTGCATCACTTTGGGAGGCTGAGGTGGATCACTTGAGGTCAGGAGTTCAAGACCAGCCTGAGTAACATACCAGGACCTCATCTCAACAAAAATAATAAACAAACAAATAATAAGTTGAAAATACTGTAAGTTGAAAATGCATTTAACATACCTAACCTACCAATAAAAAACAGAATGGCTGTATAGATACTTGAAGTATGCTTTCTATTGAATGCACATTGCTTTGGCATCATTGCAAAGCCTACAAATCATAAGTTGAACCATCATAAGTCAAGACCATCTTCACATATTTACTAAATGTTTGCTGCTTGCCAAGCTTGATTCTAGATACAGGGGAAAATAAGATATGGTTTTTAGGTAAAGTTTTAGCTCATTTATGAGATCTTTTTTGATGCCTACAGATAGAACAACTCCTATCTCTTCATGTAACTGTTACCCATTACAGAAACTAATCACAATATTTACATTTTTGTACCCATTTAGATGTCTGTCTCCTTCTGTGAAACTGTAAACACTGAAAAATGTGTTTTAATTTACCTTTGTATTCCCAACACTTAGCACAATGTCTGTTACCCAGTTGTGACTCAACGTTACAAGTAATCATTCATTTTGAGGATAGGGTGAAATCAGGTATCTGCTGCCTCTTAAATAGCTTTCCAATCTATACCTTTTCAATCCACCTGCTGTATGTACAGTTAACACCTCCTTGCCATTGGTCTTTCTCCTCTCTAAATCATCCTTTATATTGTAGCCTTCCTAAAATTCATCATTTTGCTTAAAAGCCTTTAATGCCTCCTCATTGCTTTCCGAATCAAACCAAACTATCTAGGTTTAACGTTCAATATCTCCTTCTATTGAGCTCCAAACATACCTCCTCAACTTCATCTCCTATTTATCATATTTCACCCCATGCCTTTCACATGACCAACTTTGCTATTTCCTAAATCCAGCCCCTCTCATGATTTTCCCTCATGCTGCAATGCTCCACTTCCTTTTGGTTCACATTTTAACTTGACTCAAAGAGCTTCAACGTCATTTCTACTTCAGCCTTTCTCTGATTTCTAGATTGTCCCTTTTTTCTTTTTTTTCTTTTTGAGGCCAGGGTCTGGCTGTCGCCCAGGCTGGAGTGCAGTGGCTGATCTCGGCTCACTGCAAGCTCCGCCTCGGGTTCGCCATTCTCCCGCCTCAGCCTCGGTAACAGGACTACGAAGGCGCCATGCAGCCCGGCTGGTTTTGTATTTTTTAGTGAGAGGAGGCGGGGTTTCACCATGACCAGCCGGGATGGTCTCGATCTCTCCTGACCTGGGTGATCCACCCATACCAGGCACCAGAGTGCTGGGATTACGGAGGCGGAAACCTACAGCGCCAGCTTCCATATCCCTTTCTTGCTCTCTACACTATTGTCAGATGATCATTTCACTTATATATTATAGCTAATTATGCATACCTATCTCCCAACTAGATTAGGAAATACTCTTAAGGCAGAAACCAATCTTAGGTTTATCTTTAAATCCCAAAGAGATTGGTGTAATTTGAAAATTTACATCAATAGATACTCAAAAATGCACACTACCAATTCAACAGAGGACAGGCAAGGTTTTGATAGATAATAAATCCAAGTAGACACAGAATCATGTACAACAGCATGCAGGCAGGGACAAGAATAGCTAATTTATGCAATCTTAAAGCCTGGCTAGAGCAGATGTTGCATTAATGCAGTGCTTGGGACTGGATACTCATGTTATCAATGTGGTTTTGCCCTACTGGTGTATGTCTTAGGATTATGTGTATATACTCTCCAGTGATGTATATTATTTTTTGAGATGGAGTCTTGCTCTGTCGCCCAGGCTGGAGTGCAGTGGTGCGATCTCAGCTCACTGCAAGCTCCACCTCCCAGGTTCACGCCATTCTCCTGCCTCAGCCTCCCGAGTACTTGGGACAACAGGTGCCTGCCACCACACCTGGCTAATTTTTTGTATTTTTAGTAGAGACAGAGTTTCACTGTGTTAGCCAGGATGGTCTTGATCTCCTGATGTCGTGATCCACCCGCCTCAGCCTCCCAAAGTGCTGGGATTACAGGCGTGAGCCACTGCACCCGGCCTCCAGTGCTGTATATTTTTAAATAAGTAAAATCTAGGATAGGGAGAATAGAAAATATTCCTTCTCCCCATCCCCACAAGAGACAGATTTTGAAGAAAATGGAAGAAAGTCAACCCACTAATCACAGAATCTTTATAAGGGTTCTTCACTTTCAAAACAGCAATAAATTTATACTCGGGCTTTCCTCCTATTTTCTTAAAGAATCAACCAGGCTATAGCTCATATATTAAAAGCAAACACATCTGTCAAGGCAAACTCTTGACTGTTTAAATCTGTTTGATGAAGTAATCTAGAGATCCACCCCTCTTAGAAACACAGCTCTGGTTCTTGACTCTTTCAGTAATTTTTTTGTGGCAGGGCAGATCCAAATCCCAGATAAATGCCTTGCAATTGTGTCTGCCATTATATACCTTGATAAGTAGTCTGGACATGAGTGAAGGGGACATGGCAACAGTAGATGGATAAATGAAATGGATCCCCTTTATTTCTACATCTCAACAAGAAACTCAATAAATCCTGATATCAAATACGTTAAGGTTTGATTAAAAACTATATAGCAAAAAACAAAACAAAAAACTACTATATACCTATAATGCATAGAAAACATCTTAACATCTTTACATGTCCATTACGAACTACAGACACAGTATGCTCTCCCTCCCCTAAACCTGTTCATAGCATATGTGATTAAATATGTTCACAAATTCTTTCCAAACCTCTCCCTTCAAAGGTGGAGCTTAAGCGTGGGCTTAGCAATTTACTAATCCTTCAGATGACTGCAGCCCCAGCCAAGAGCCTGATTGCAACTTCATGAGAGACCTGGACTTTTGACTTACAGAAATGGTGAGATAATGTTTGTTGTTTTAAGCAGCTAAGTTTTGGGATAATTTATTATTCAGCAAATTGGTTATAACCAATATAGCACACAAACCTAGACTCCAAAAGGAGAAATGACTGAAAAAAAATGAACATTTTAAATTAACTTTCTTCCCACTCTAACCACACTATTTTCTCAATGGGTAACACCATCATTTACTCAGTATCTCAAATGAGAAACCCAGAAACCATACTTTACTCTCCCTACCCACCACAAAACTGAGTTGTTTTTTTTTTTTTTCCCTGTACATCACTTGAGCCCACTCCTACTCTTGCTGCTTTAATTCTGGGCCATTGCCATTTTTCAATTACTACAACACAGGCTCCCAACATTTCTTCATTTCCCAGCTCCACTGCATTCTCTAGACTAATGCCAACAAGAGCCCTTTTCAAATACACATCTGATCTTGTCAGTTAATTAACCTTCACTACTGGTTCCCACATTGCACAGGACAAAGTTCAAATGTCGTAGTATGGTGTTTCTGTCCCTATCCTGTAGTTTTCTCTCATCTCCCACGTTCATAGCCTACAATCTCTCCAACTTTCACCTTTTCATAGGCTGCTTAGTTTCGCTTAGTTTTTTTGTGGAAGACCTTTAATTTTTCCCTTAGAAATCCTATTATCTTTAAAAGACTCAGCTCAAGCTCTATCTCAGAAAACCTTAAATATGAAGATCTGGTTGGATGACTTTCTTAATTTATCAAAGCACTTTTTACATAAATCAATATAATGTCTTCCACTAGAATGTGATCTCCTGAAAAAAAAAAAAACAAAAAAACAACACTTTGATATCTACACATTCATACATCTAATATCTGCCAAGCAACTTCATGACAGGCACTGTATTAGGTGTTTACTACTTAATGGTGAACAAAACAAATATGCCCTTGTCCTTGCAGAACTTGTAATCTATAAGAAAAGAGAGAAGTCAAAGAAATATGGTGAGACCTGAAAAAACAATGCTGTGAGAGAGTAACTGTGGGGACCTACTTTGGAGTGCATGGCACACAGCTGCACTCAAAACACTTACTGAATTAAAGTGTTTTCAAAGAGGTGTGTATAAATTACACCTTCACTGATGAGGTATAAGGGGCCAGGTGGATCGCGTCCTTGCTAGCATTAAGTCTCATTTTTTTTTTTTTTTTAAATCTTGCTCATTTTTTGAGATAGGGTCTTGATTTCTCTCCCAGGATGGAGTGCAGTGGTACCATCGTAGCTCACTGCAGCCTCGAACTCCTAGACTCAAGTGATCCTCCCACCTCAGCTTCCCAAGTAGCTGGGATTACATCCTGCTAAACATATTGTCAGTTACTTCTTGCTTATAAATTCTCAGTACTAAAAATCAAGAAAAAGAACATAAAGCAAGATCAAATGTATGTTAAAAAAAAAAGGCTTTGCTAAGCATAAGCAAAAAACTAGCTTTATATATGATCAGTGTTATTCAAATATATGGGTAAGATAACACATTTTACAATGTAAAAAGTAATATTTAAAAATTAAAAGGCAAGTCTTTCTGGTATTCAGAAGTCTGAAGCAACCACTGTTCCAGTTTTTTTAAAAGAGCACATTCCATTCTGGTGCACACAAATGTGCATTAAAAATAAATAAAAAAGTAAAAGGGCATTTCAAGGGAATCCCCGCCTCTCCCTTGGCTCACTGCCAAATGATTCACAACCAAAACATTTCTGGGATATATGACTTAAGGAATAAAAAAACCTCAATATTTTAAAAAAGGGAATGGCAGGATGAGGAAATGATTTATCAAGATACAATTTTACTAATAACTACTTCTTAAATAACTTAAAAGTTTTATAACAAAAAATCAAAATAAAACAAAACTTAGTAGTTGAAGATATTTTCAACTGTTACAATATTTGAGGAGATTTTCCGGTCTAATTTCTCAGAAATTAGGCTGAAAGAATAGCCATTCTTTAACATAAAATAGCTAAAAAATTTCAATGCGAAGCAATTATCTAGGATTATAAAACTTGTATTTTACAAATGACATACATAATTTCTGAAAATTTTTGTGTAAGGGTTCTAAAGATTAAACAAGCCTGTCCTTTTTTTTTTAAATTTTGAGACAGGGTCACACTCTGATACTCAAAGCTGAGTACAGTGGTGCGATCATGACCCACTGTAGCCTCGACTTCCTGGGCTCCAGCAATTCTTCTGCCTCAGCCTTTTGAGTAGCTGGGACTACAGGCACATACCACCACACCCAGCTAACTATTTTATTAGTAGAGATGAGGTCTATGTTGCCCAGGCTGGTCTCGAACTCCTGGACTCAAGTGATTCTCCTGCGTCAGCCTCGCAAAGTGCTCGGATTACAGGTGTGAACCACTGCGCCTAGCCCTGCCTGTCGTTTCTTAAGTCCAAATTTGCTACAGCAACATCACCTGATTATGCCCTTTTCCAAATTCATCTGTAGGTTTGGAAAACTTAAATCAATCAGTATAGATGAGGATAAAAATAGCTTACGCTGGCCAGGCATGGTGGCTCATGCCTGTAATCCCAGCACTTTGGGAGGCCGACGTGGGCAGATCACAAGGTCAGGAGTTTGAGACCAGCCTGGCAAATATGGTAAAACCCTGTCTCTCCTAAAAATACAAAAAAAAAAAAAATTCGCTAAGAGGGATGGCGGGTGCCTGTAGTCCCAGCTACTCAGAATGATGAGGCAGGAGAATCGCTTTAACCTGGGAGGCGGAGGTTGTGGTGAGCTGAGATCATGCCACTGCACTCCAGCCTGGGCAACAGAGCGAGACTCCGTCTCAAACAAAAAAAAAAAAAAAAAAAAAAAAAAGGCTTATGCTTTACCACATTACCCTTGTCATTTGGAGCAATGACACTGACTTTTTTTCTGGAAAACATGCCAATCTCTTTGCTTTCAGCAGTGTATTTCAACACTCAGCTTGAATCTAGAGATAGAGGCATTCGTTATCAAACATGTTACACTATCAAATTTTTTTCTTTTTTTTTAAACAAACTGATGGTTGCCAAACAAGAAGATAGCAATCTGACTTTTCAGAGGCAGGGAGTTTTTATTTTTGGCTTCTTTAATGGAATTTCACCAAGTTTTTAAAGGTATTAACTTTATTAACCTGCAACATTCATCATTTTAAAGGAGTATATAAAAACTGTCAAAACGGGTCAGAAACAAGGTTTCCGATGCTCATAATCATCTTCAGCAGTGGCAACATTTAACTTCTTGAGTCAGTCTCAACAGACTGGCAATATAACTAACACAATACATAATGATTAAGTGTTGTTCTTGATAAAAAAGCAAATTATTTTTCTATTTACAATTTTTAGAAAAGGTTTAATGTAAAAATATTTTTCTTCTTTATATATTTCCCTGCCATGATAATGTTAAAACATATCAAGATCTTCCTTAAACTTTAAGGGCGAAAAGCATAACATTCCATTTTAGTTGAAACATTCCTCACATAGCCAACACATTTTTTCAAGGCACTCTAGCTACTACAGGAAAAATGTTCCTCTTACCTACTGATTATTTCCCCTCAAACTTTTCTAAATTAAACATTGCTATAACTTTTTTTTAAAATTTAATTTTCCATAGTACAGTCCTCAAGTTATTTTTCTTTTATGTGGAGCCACTCCTTCAGTTTCAACTTGCTGAGCAGGCAAGCAACTGCTTTTGGTTTCTATGGAAACTGGATTCCTGTGGCTGCGTGTAGGCATTCTTGTTCCACCAACCTAAGAGATGAAGCAGAGAACAGAATAGCTTAATGTAACTACAACATACCTATATACAGTCAACTCTGTTGTATTTATACATGTATTAACCACCTTGCAAATGAGCTTATATTTTTAATCTCCAGCTACCTGGCTGTTTCTAAACAGGTTTAATCTGACGCATTTTTAAAGGTACTAAACTTTCTTTTTTTTTTTTTTTTTTTTGGGGCCGGGTCCTGGCTCTGTCATGGGCTGGAGTGCAGTGGCAGATCTCAGCTCACTGCAAGCTCCGCCTCGGGTTTACGCCATTCTCCTGCCTCAGCCTCCCGAGTAGCTGGGACTACAGAGCCCACCACCTCGCCGACTGGTTTTGTATTTTTAGTAGAGGCGGGGTTTCACCAGGTTAGCCAGGATGGCCTCGATCTCCTGACCTCATGATCCATGCGTCCTGAAGCGCCCAAAGTGCTGGGATTACAGGCTTGACCTACCACGCGCCCGGCCTAAAGTACTAAACTTTCAAATAACCATCAGAGAAGTGGACAGATCTGAGTAGATGGGGAGAAAAGTGAATGGGGAAACTATTCTCTGTGTTAAATTTATTAGAGGTTGAAAATATAAATTAGAAATCAAGGGAATGACAGGCTTATAGGTACGTGTTTGCAATAATTAAACTGAAAGGAGCAAGAAAAGGAAGAAGTGAGTAATAAGGGAGGGAGGGAAAGAAAATACAAGAAGGTCTGAGGTGGTAAACAGGGAGAAGAAATTACACAGACAAACAAGAAAGACAATAAGAAAGGGAAGATAAGGAAAGAAAATGGGAAAGAGATAAAGATTAAGAAAGAGGGAAGTAAAAAAAAAAAAGGAATTAAAGTATAAGGAAGAGAAAAAGACAAGAACCCAAGTAAAAGGGAAATAGTGAAGGGCTGAAAGAGGAGAGCAAGAAAGAAATAAGAAAAGGGGAAGAAAAAACTGGAAGGGGGAATATAGAGGATGGGCAAACGGGAAGAGGGGGTTAGAGTAGGGGAAGAAACTTTGCTGTGGTTCTACCTTCAAGTCTACCCTTCCTTACCCTCACTTTCTAGCTCACACAGTCAAACGAAGAGAGGTGGGTCTATTTTTTTTTTCTTTTGATACAGAGTCTCACTCTGTCGCCCAGGCTGGAGGGCAGTTGGCACAATCTCTGCTCACTACAACCTCCACCACCTGGGTTCAAGTGATTCTCCTGACTCAGGCTCCCGAGCGGCTGGGATTACAGGTGTGTGTCACCACGCCTGGCTAACTTTTGTATTCTTAGTAGAGATGGGGTTTCACCATGTTTAGGCTGGTCTGGAATTCCTGACCTCAAGTGATCCGCCCGCCTCGGCCTCCCAAAGTGCTGGGATTATGGGCATGAGCCACCGCGCCCAGCCAAGGTGGTCTATTCTTAAGACACAATCCCTTGCTATGTAGTCATGTTAAAGATGTGATCTATAAAAAGAGTAATGGAGAAGGCTAATCTCACAGAGAAGGACCAAAGCTGTACAGCCTGAAACTATTTCCACAGAGCCTGCCCATATCTGCCTTTATTTTCCCTAGTCACCTTGTTCTCTTCTATTTCTTCATATCCTGTCCAGTGAATTTCAGGCCTGGGACTGATGGGTGATAGTGTAACTCCAAGCACTCTCTCTTTATAATGCTAGCCCAACAGAAATACTACTGGCATTTGCTCCAAGGGGTTACAGGCTCACTGAGAATGGCTCAGACTCTGGCTTCCCTTATTTAATATCTATTGTTCCTTTAAAAAGCATTTTTTTTGGTTTACATTTACGTGACCAGAAAAGACAAACTGACTAAAGATTTGTCTGTGTGAATCTGATGAACTTTTGTAATATACTGATTAGAAAAGTGCGGTGACTTTTGGATAATCTATACCACTCCTCACTCAGCTGGTATTTCCTATAAAGGTATACTGACCACGCTAATTCTATGTGTTAAAATCTTTGAGAAAAGCAAGCATTTTGAAAACTTCCACTGCAAGACTGTGTGTGTTTGAATGTGTAAAATGAATGTTTATTACAGAAGCTGTAGAAAGAGAAAAAGACTAAGTGTGAAGCTGTTGCAAGAAGACTGGAAGCAGAAGTCAAAAGTAGCCCAGGCAGCAAATGGGACCCTTAAATAGAATGTCTGCTTGATGCAGTAGGAGGCAGAAGCAGGCTCTACTGGCATCTCTCAGGGTTAGTACCAAAGGTACTATCCAAGGATGAGATCTGAGTTCAAGTGGACTTGTGACTATGTGATCACAGTAGAGGCAAAAATGTTTGAATACATTTTTACACCATGAAAATGGGCAGATGATTTCTATTTCATATAGGTCTTACTTCCCTGGTTTCCTGAAAGCTGTGATCTCACCATTGCTGCCAAAACCAGAATCCATATTTGTGCTTAGATTGGTTGGGACTAGAAGGCCCATTCCAATGGCCTGGCTAGGAGGTAGGGAGGAAGATGGGGTAATTCCTCTCAAATATAGGGCTGGATTGTGGGGAGGTGAGTAGATCACCAAAAACTTTCCACTGGCTTTCAAAAATATATCAAACCAAGTATTAGTTATCTAATTGTCCACTGTACCTAATGCTGGGCTCTGCAACAACCTGGGCCTGGATAATCTCGTTAAGTATTTGTTCTTGGACTGAATGCATAAAGCACACTCCGTGATACACATGTAATTGGATTGTTATTATGTAGCCAAATTGTGAACATATGGAATTTCTCCTTTTCCAAATACAGTCACATTTTGGTCAAAATGAATTGCATGTATAACAGTGGTCCCAAAAGATTATAATGGAGCTGAAAAATTTCTATCATCTAGTGATGTCGCAGCTGTTAGAATATAACAGTGCAATGTATTACCTTGTCTATGTTTAGACATGCAAATACCAGTGTATTACAACTGCATACAGTATTCAGTACAGCAACATGGTGTACAGGTCTGTAGACTACCTAAGAGAAATAGGCTATACCATATGGCCTAGGTGTGTAGTAGACTACACCCTCTAGGTTTGTGTAAGTAAGCTTATGATATTTACACAAAGACAAAATTGCCTAGTGCTGCATTTCTCAGAATTTATCCCTGTCGTTAACTGATACACGACTATAAATTGTGTTCTTACTGTACTAAAGCACATTTTAGACCACATTTAAAAAAGAATCAAATCATTAAAGTATTTCCGAAGTATAAAGCATTCAACACTATTTTAGTGTCAGTCTATATCAATAAGGACAGTATATTACTCATTTTTTTTAGAAATACCTTGCACACACATAATACATTTTTCCTTTCACTTAAAGTTGTTCAATTCCAAGGTATTAAACTGTTCATTTTCACTAAAAAGGAATAAGCCACCCCCACACAGAATTACAGGTTATAGGTGAGAGACTATAATCAGTGTTTCTAAATTAAAAGGAAATCACTCTCCTAGAAAAACAGATCCTTCAAAAACAGTTCTTCAATTATTTTTAAGTTACTTAAGAAAACGTTTCCTTAGGTTATAAAAGTGACTACTTCCAATAAACTGGAAACAGACAACCAAAACTGAAGATAAAATAGCTTAAAATGCTAACAAGTAACTTTCTCCATTCTTTCACTTGTCCCAACTTAACATTTGTACTTTCTTGGCCAAAGCTAAGTAGGAATGTACAAGGAGTTCTCATTTCTAAAAGGATACTCCCAAACAGTAACTTAGGGTGGAGAACTGAAAGACATAAACAAACAACCCTATTTACGTTAAATTATTTAAAAATCCTCACTATTTGCATTCCAGCTGTTTCTCATAAGGATTTGAGGACATTTACCGATTAATTCAGTAAAATATAGACAGTGAAAAAGAAGAATACACAAGTGATAGACGCTCTGGGGCAACCATAATGAGAAGATAACATTCAGACAATAATTCTGACTCAAACACTTTTGGCAGTAAGTAAGGAAAATATACTGGATTTTGTCTCCTGAACACATTCAGAATCATTTGTAGAGAGCAAAACTTTTTTCTTTCCTTTTCTTTTTTTTTCTTTTTTGAGACAGAGTCTCACTGTGTCGTCCAGGCTGGAGTGCAGTATAGTGATCTTGGCTCACTGCAACCTCTGCCTCCCGGGTTCAAGCAATTCTCCTGCCTTAGCCTCTCCAGTAGCTGGAATTGATTACAGGTGTGCACCATGACGCCCGGCTAATTTTTGGTAGAGATGGGGTTTCACCATGTTGGCCAGCCTGGTCTCAAACTGCTGACCTCAAATGATCTACCCACCTTGGCCTCCCAAAGTGCTGGGATTATAGGCGTGAGCCACCGCACCCAGCCGAGTGCAAAACTTTTCTAACAACTAAACTCGAACTGGAATTTCCTACACAATATACAGAATGAGTGACATAGCAGAGAATATCTCTAGCTATGGGTTTATAAGTTTCAGATAATGTCATTCAACTGTTAATTCTGGCAAGGATTCTATAAAGAGAGTAATATTAATTGTAATTCAGTAAATACGGAGTTACATAATACTTATCAAAACACAATTTAGTCCTTAATACTTTAGTTGTATTTTTAATTAGACACTCTGTTCACAAACTACTAATACTTCTTTTCCTCATCCTAATTAACAATGTTGGCCAGGCGTGGTGGCTCACACCTGTAATCCCGGCACTTTGGGTGGCTGAGGCAGGCGGATCACAAGGTCAGGAGATCGAGACTATTCTGGCTAACACGGTGAAACCCCGTCTCTACTAAAAATAAGAAAATTAGCTAGGCATGGTGGCGGGCGCCTGTAGTCCCAGCTACTTGGGAGGCTGAGGCAGGAGAAGGGCATGAACCTGGGAGGCAGAGCTTGCAGTGAGCTGAGATCGAGCCACTGCACTCCAGCCTGGAAGTGAGACTCCGTCTCAAAAATAAAATAAAATAAAATAAAAAGTTTAATTACATCATAATTTATTACATGTACTCTTCTGCAAATTGCCTAAAATACTTAATGAAATGAAACTCAGTATATATAAATAAAAATTTAAAAAAACCCCCACAATTTTGCTTTTCATAGGAATATAAGGATTTAACTACTTGGATGCCTTACCCACACACCCACTGTGTAAGCTAAGAGAGTTTTCTTTTTTATTTTTTTTTTGAGATGGAGTCTCACTCTGTCCCCCGAGCTGGAGTGCAGTGGCTGGATCTCAGTTCACTGCAAGCTCCGCCTCCCGGGTTCATGCCATTCTCCTGCCTCAGCCTCCCGAGTAGCTGGGACTATAGGCGCCAGCCACCTCGCCCAGCTAGTTTTTTGTATTTTTTTAGTAGAGACGGGGTTTCACCGTGTTAGACAGGATGGTCTCGATCTCCTGACCTCGTGATCCGCCCGTCTCGGCCTCCCAAAGTGCTGGGATTACAGGCTTGAGCCACTGCGCCCGGCTGAGAGTTTTCTTTAGTTGACTTATAAATCTTGCAAAAATAGAAAGTTCCACTACCATGTAGACTGGACTCACTACGGCATACAACTTTATCCTTCCTGTGGATATAGTTTTTAGAATGGTGCTGTGATTAATATGACAATGAGAACATCAGGTTGAAATATGGTAAAGTCTGTGAAATAGACGAATAATAAACAACCTAATGAACCTTTAACTTCAAAAAAGATCTTACCTTTTGTTGTGTTGTGGTATCCAGTGATTTAGGTGGAAAAGTACAAGGTATTCTTCCATGATGGATATGATATGGTAATAACAGGCTGGGATCTAATGGGACCCAGGGAACTGAGAGACTGGAAGGTACACCAGGAAGGCCGCAATGTGTTTTATACAAATTGTATGCTGTCCTAGTAACTTTTCCATCAGAGGCCTTATAGATCAGGAGTGAAGAATCTTCTGCTGCATGAGATAACAAGTAGGAACCCTCCTGCAAGCTAAATCCACACAATGAAACTCAACCCACTGGCTACTGTGTCAATTTCAACAGCACTTTCTTAATCATAATCTATTAGTAAAACTGAAAATTATGAGAAGATCACACCACCTCTAAAACTTATGATAAGATTTAAGAAATCTTTAAAACTATTTTTATGCTTTTTAAGCAACTAATTTTAATTCTTACTCCAAAGTTCAGAATAGTTGATCATTTTCTTTTTGCTTTTATAGCAATTTGTAAGTTTTCATTTAATGGGAAACAAAGAGTGTGCCTAATTCTCTAATCCACAGATTAGACATTTATAGGTATCTACACTGAAAAGCATTCCTACAGCATTTTCATTCATTTAACACTGCAACTATTTTGTACCTAATAATAGACAGATGACTAGATACAAAAGTGAAGGTGACATGTTTGCTACATTGAGTAGTTTAAAATAAAGTGGAAGAAACAGTCAATGGAACAATCACGATACAACATGAGGTGCTATGAGGATAACAGAGACAACAGCAGCTAGCAGGTATTAAATGTTTATTATGAGCCAACTACTGTATTATAGCTTCACATCTATTTTCTCATTAGATCTTCCACAATAAACCTTCAAGGCATATTTAGGGTGATAAATAAACAAATTAGAGATGCTAAGCAATTTGCCCAAAGTTCTGAGTGTAGGCTTAGATATAAACCCAGGCATTTGAACTCCACAGGCCACACCCTTAATCACGATCCTCTACTGTAGCAATAACCAGCTATGCTGAACATCAAAACCACATTTTTCCTTTCTCCTTAGAAAGCTTTAAATAATTCAGTGTACATCATAAAGAACTAAAGGGATATGAATAAATACATTGTGCTTTCTTGGGATTACACAGTCCTCTGGATCAAAGATGTTAAGGAGAACATCCGTTCTTTACCACAATATTTTATTAAAAAAGAAAGATTTATCATAATTTAGCTATAAAGATTTGCCTATAAACCTATTAAGTTACATTTTCATCAATTTTTAAACTGAAAATAGGTGTTGACAATTGCTCTTATCCTCTGGAAATTTTTTTCCCAATAACTTTCATATTTCCATATAAAGAAATGAATAATTATTTGATAGGAATAAATAACATTTCAAAGATTGAGCTTCAATCAATGAAAATCATGTATCTTAACTACCTCCACTAAAAATGAAGAAAGCTTTCGTTTACAGAAGAATGTATTAATATTTAATTCATGGAGAATGAGAGATACTCTAAGAAGGAGTATCTTACAAGTGCCGTACATGTCTAATGTATATGGATGAATATTAACTATGGTAGGTGGAATAATGGCCTCCTAAAAATGTTTACGTTCCAAACCTGGAACCTATGAATATGTTACATGGCCAAAGGGAATTAAGGTAGCACATGGAATTAAGGTTGCTAATCAACTGACTTTAAAATGGTCAAATTTTACTAATCACAATAGCCCTTAAATATGGAAGAAGAAGGCAGAAGAGACTCAGAGGGAGATGTGACTTAACTTGGCTTTGTAACTTTGAAGATGGAGGAAGGGAGCTACAAGCCAAGGGATGCAGATGGCCTCTAGAAGCTACAAAAGGCAAGGAATAGATCCTTCCCAGAGCCTACAGAAAGGAATGTAGCTTTGCCAATGCCCTGATTTTGACTCAGTGAACCCTGTTAGACCTCTGACTTGAGAACTGCAAAATAATAAATTTGTGTTGTTTTATAACATTAATTTTGTGGTAATTTGTTATAGCCACAATATAAAGCTAATACACAAACTAAATAAAATATTGATAATAAAATTTCAAAAAACATCTGGCAAATTTCATGCAAAAGCTTTATATGTAACATGAAGAACAGAATATATAAAACAAAAATCCTGTCACATAATCACAGAATATCAGAACTGAGAAGTACCTAGGAAGTTATTGCACTTGACACCATCATTTTACAAATAAGTAAACTGACATCAGGTTGGATAACAGAATTCTTCAGAACTAGAACTTTGAGATTTTGACTGTAAGTTCAGATTCAAGTTGTTTTCTTTTTTTTTTTTTTTTTTTTTGAGGGAGGAGCCCTCCCCTTCCCCCCCGGGCTGGCAGTGGGCGGAGGTCCGCCCACTGCAAGCTCCACCTCCCGGGTTCACGCCATTCTCCTGCCTCAGCCTCCCGAGTAGCTGGGACTACAGGCGCCCGCCATCTCGCCCGGCTAGTTTTTTGTATTTTTTAGTAGAGACGGGGTTTCACCGTGTTCGCCAGGATGGTCTTGATCTCCTGACCTCGTGATCCACCCGTCTCGGCCTCCCAAAGTGCTGGGATTACAGGCTTGAGCCACCGCGCCCAGCCTCAAGTTGTTTTCAAGTTTAACCTTTGGTAAGGGCATAAGAGAAGGAATGCAAACATTCATATAACAAAATAGTTTGATGTATCACCGGGGAAAAATCCATATTCTAAGACTTGCCATGGATCTAAATGACTGTTCATTTAGCTCTATGTTCTTTCTTTCTTTCTTTCTTTTTTTTTTTTTGAGAGGGAGTCTCACTCTGTCGCCCAGGCTGGAGTGCAGTGGCACATCTCAGCTCTGCAATCCTGCCTCCCGGGTTCAAGTGATTCTCCTGCCTCAGCCTCCTGAGTAGCTGGGATTACAGGTGCACACCACAACACCCAGCTAATTTTTTTTGTATTTTTAGTAGAGACGGGGTTTCACCATGTTGGCCAGGATAGTCTCGATCTTCTGACCTCGTGATCCACCTGCCTCAGCCTCCCAAAGTGCTGGGATTACAGGTGTGAGCCACTGTGCTCGGCCTCTATGATCTTTTTTTAGTCTTGAAAGTGAAAATAATATAGCCATGGTGGGCTGAATAATGGTCCCCCACCATGATATCCATATGCTAATCACCAGAACCTGTGACTGTATTACATTTAATGGTTTTGCAGGTGTGATTAAATTAAGGATTTTGAGATGAGGGGATTATCCCAAATTATGTGAGAAGGCCCAAAGTAATCACTAGGAACCTTATAAAAGGGAGGCAGAGGAAGATATTACCACAAAAGGGGAGAAGGCAATGTGATGTGGACACAGAGATCCAAGTGACATGCCCTGATGATGGAGGAAAGAGCCACAAGTCAAGGAATACAGGTGGTCACTAGAAACTGAAAAAGGTAAAGAAATGATTCTTTCCTCAGTCTTCAGAAAGGACCAGCCCTGTTGACTTTTACCCGGTGAAACTGATTTTGGATTTCTGACCTCCAGAACTAAAAAGAGAATAAATTTGTTTTGTTTTAAGCCACCAAGTTAGTGGCAATGTGTTACAGCTGCAATAGAAAAACAACACAATAATAGACTTACAGGAAAATGTAATTGCAAGCTCATTAAAGCCAGATACTATCATATTATCTTATATTTTTACAATATAAATTTTTACATTTGACATAATAATTTTTGCATTTCTAGGTTATTTAGTCTCTATTCCTAACAGCACATTTTCAAAGTTTCTAAGAATTTTCATCTAAGAAAATCAGACATATCAAAGCAAAATGCCTAAAAAATACTTACCTACTTAATTTCTTTAGAATGTGTTGGAGGATGTTAAATAAATTGGAAATCCTAAGAAACAAAAGAAATTCATGTAAAATGAAACTGCAAAAAACTTACTTTTAGCAATTATAGCTCCTCAGGCAGAGAAATGCCCTCAATAACAACAACAAAAACAGCGGATGAGATAATGTAAAACAAAACATATTGAAACTTATTTCTATTAGGATTAAATTATGATATTTACTTAATTTTTGCCATTTCCTCTTTTTTTTTTTTTTTTGAGACAGAGTCCTGCTGTGTAGACTAGGCTGGAGTGAGTGCAGTGACATCATCTCTGCTCACTGCAACCTCCACCTCCCAGAATAAAGTGATTCTCTTGCCTCAGCCTCTCAAATAGCTGGGACTACAGGCATGCATCACCACGCCCAGCTAATTTTTTGTATTTTTAGTAGAGATGGGGTTTCACCATGTTGGCCAGGCTGGTCTTGAATTCCTGACCTCAGGTCATCCACCTGCCTTGGCCTCCCAAAGTGCTGGGATTACAGGCATGAGCCACGGCGTCCGGCCAATTTTTGTCATTTCATGATTTCCTTTCATTATCATAATGTATTCGGCTTTTTGTGAGTCAGAGCAGTTGTAAAGAGATCACTATTTTATGTTCAAATTATATACTTAAAAAAAAAAAAAAAGCGGCCGGGCACGGTGGCTCAAGCCTGTAATCCCAGCACTTTGGGAGGCCGAGGTGGGCGGATTATGAGGTCAGGAGATCGAGACCATCCTGGCTCACATGGTGAAACCCTGTCTCTACTAAAAATACAAAAAATTAGCCGGGCGTGGTGGCGGTTGCCTGTAGTCCCAGCTACTCGGGAGGCTGAGACAGGAGAATGGCGTGAACCCGGGAGGGACAGCTTGCAGTGAGCCGAGATCGCGCCACTGTACTCCAGTCTGGGCAACAGAGCAAGACTCCACCTCAAAAAAAAACAAAAAAAAAAAAGATAAGAGGTCTTTAGTAAAGCTAATATGCCTAAGAGTTTGTCTTTCAGAGATGGTGGTGAATTAGCTTCCAAAAAAATTGACAGGTATGTTAAACCTGTGATGACAGAGAAGCCACTCACTCGTGATAGGATAGCTAAAGGGAAATACAGGTTTTTTTTTTTGAGACAGTCTCGCTCTGTAGCCCAGGCTGGAGTGCAGTGGCGCGATCTTGGCTCACTACAAGTTCTGCCTCCCGGGTTCACACCCTTCTCCTGCCTCAGCCTCCCGAGTAGCTGGGACTATAGGCGCCTGCCACCACGCCCGGCTAATTTTTTGTATTTTTAGTGGAGATGGGGTTTCACCATGTTAGACAGGCTGGCCTTGATTTCCTAACGTTATCCACCCACCTCGGCCTCCCAAAGTGCTGGGATTACAGGCCTGAGCCACCGCGCCTGGCCAAATACAGGTATTATTTTAAGAATTTCTTCAGTAGTTCTTCTAGACCTGAAGTCCGTCCATCGGTCCTTTCTTTCTTTTCTTTTTCTTTTTTTCTTTTCTTCTCTCTCTCTCTCCCTCCCTATTTTTATTTTTTTGAGACGGAGTCTCATTCTTTTTGCCCAGGTTGGAGTGCAGTGGCACGATCTCGGCTCACTGCAACCTCCGCCTCCTGGGTTCAAGCCATTCTCCTGCCTCAGCCACCCAAGTAGCTGGAATTGCAGGTGTCCACCACCACGCCTGGCTAATTTTTGTATTTTTAGTAGAGATGGGGTTTCACCATGTTGTCCAGGCTGGTCTCGAACTCCTGACCTCAAGTGATCTGCCTGACACAGCCTCCCGAAGTGCAGGGATTACAGGCATGAGCCACTGTGCCCGACCTCCTCCTTTCTTTTTTTGAAAAATGTTTTTCTTTGGGAAAAGCAAGGCAGGTACAGACTAGGGTATGGAAAAGCTTTTCTATTCACATATATAAAAAAGAGTTACTGTTCAAGAGAAGCAGTCCTTGTAATAGAAGCAGACATACTGAAGCAGGCAGAGAGTTCAAATTTGGATCTGGGACCCTTAAAAAACTATGTCAAGCCTGTGAAGGCTGGAACTATGCAGCTAGTAGAAGTCAGAACCATTTCTTCTCTTAAGTAGGAATCAAACATATTAACTGCCAAGGCTGCAACTAGCTTAGCCGTGTGCTCTAGGGAACACCACTCTAATATTTCCTCATATAAAAAATGGAGATAATACTACCACCAGCCTTTCCTAGGAATTTGTGAGATGAAAATGAGATAATATTCGTAAGTTATTTTCCTTTGCATTTAGACATTTACAGTTCTGAGCACGATAAATTCATTTCAGTCTCGTGTATAGTAATGCTTAGTAGAAGGGCAAACTTTGAGATGTTAGACTGTCAGAGTTTTTCACTGTACTATCCTTTCCCTTTCCTGTAATGGAGTAAAATGTTTGCTTCCCATGCACAGTGGCCACTTTGGCTGTAGCCTCCCTTGTCTTAAGTAGAAGGGCTGGTGCTGCTGGCATTATATTTAATTTGGAGATGGAGATAATATAAACGGATCACAAATTGGGTCTGGGCTCCATCAATGGATGAATGAATAAAGAAAATGTGATTACAGACACACACACACACACACAGAGGTATATTCAGCCATAAAAGAAATGAAATTCTGGCCGGGTGCAGTGGCTCAAGCCTGTAATCCCAGCACTTTGGGAGGTCGAGACGGGCGGATCACAGGTCAGGAGATCGAGACCATCCTGGCTAACGCGGTGAAACCCCGTCTCTACTAAAAAAATACAAAAAACTAGCCGGGCGAGGTGGCGGGCTCCTGTAGTCCCAGCCACTCGGGAGGCTGAGGCAGGAGAATGGCGTGAACCCCGGAGGCGGAGCTTGCAATGAGCTGAGATCCGGCCACTGCACTCCAGCCTGCACGACAGAGCGAGACTCCGTCTCAAAAAAAAAAAAAGAGAAAAAAAAGAAATGAAATTCTGGTATTTGCATCATGGATAGAACTGGAAGTCGTTACATAAACCAGGCACAGAAAGACAAATACTGCATGCTGTCAATCATATGTGGAAGCTAAAAAAAGTGGATCTCATGGAGATACAGAATAGCAGTTACAAGAGGCTGAGAAGGAAATGGATGGGAGAAATGAGAAGTTGGTTAAGGGGTTAGACAGGAGGAGTAACTTCTAGTATTCAATACCATAGTAGGGAAATTACAATTCATAATAATTTAGTGTATATATCAAAATAGCTAGAAGGGAAGAATTGTAATGTTACTAACACAAAGATAAATGTTTGAGGTGAAGGATATTCCAATTATCTTGATTTGGTCATTACACATTGTATATAGGTATTAAAATATCACATGTAAGGCTGGGTATGGTGGCTCACACCTGTAATCTCAGGACTTTGGGAGGCCGAGGTGGGCAGATCACCTAAGATCGGGAGTTCGAGACCAGCCTGACCAACATGGAGAAACCCTATCTCTATTAAAAATACAAAATTAGCTGGGCATGGTGGTGCATGCCTATAATCCCAGCTACTCGGGAGGCTGAGGCAGTAGAATTGCTTGAACCCGGGAGGTGGAGGTTGCAGTGAGCCAAGATTGCACCATTGCATTCCAGCCTGGGGAAAAAGAGTGAAACTCCATCTAAAAAAAAAAAAAAAAATCACATGTACCCCAAAATATATATAACCGTCATCTATCAATAAACAAAAACAAAACAAAACATACTGCTGCTCAGGCATGGTGATTCATGCCTGTAATCCCAGCATTTTGGGAGCCTGAGGCAGGCAGATTGCTTGAGTTCAGGAGTTTGAAAACAGCCTAGGCAACATGGTGAAACCCTGTCTCTACGAAAAATACAAAAATGAGCTGGGCATGCTGGTGCATGCCTAGTCCCTACTCGGGAGGCTGAGGTGGGAGGATCCCTTGAACCAGGGAGGCTGAGGCTGCAGTGAGCCGAGATCACACCACTGCACCCCAGCCTGGGTGACAGAAAGAGACTCTGTCTCAAAAACACAAAGAACAAAAACAAGACAAAACAAAACTGGGTGCAATGAGACCTCTATACATAAAAGGATTAAAAGTCTTGAAAATACTTTAAGCTTAAACAATATTTAAAGAAAAATTAATGATCACATTAACAAGTTTTTCAATTCTCACCACAAAGTTAACTTTCTTACTTGAGTGCTGAAAGCTTTTCTTTTAATTCTTCTGAAGTAATTTCTTCCAGCAGAAAAAGTTTTGAAGTAAATGCATCAATATGTCCTAAAATAAAATATCAAACTTAAAAAGAACAAGCAATTGCACTATTTAGAAAACAAAAAACCAAGTTATCCTGTCTCCTTAAAGATGCTTTTACAAATTTTAATAACTGTAAATAAATTTTATATTTAGTAGAAATACACATTTTATTAAGTCTTAAGTACAGCTATATTTTAAAATGACATAATTCAGATTATAAAACATTTATATTCATTCTAAAATATTTGCTGAATATATAAAAGTTTACACATGTCCAAACATACAAAATCATTTGAAAGCCTACAATTTATGAACAACAACTATTAAAATACTGGTGTTTCTAATTCCTATTAAAGTTACATTTGTATGGCGTTTGTGAGGAGAAATAAGTACATATTATGAAAACAAGCAGATAAAATCAAATGTACAGGGGCTTTCTAAGACACACTTGGTTCTGAAGGTAAAAATTAGATTATGAAAATCTGGCTTCATATTTTTTAATTAGGCTGAGACAGTGGCTCATACCTGTAATCCCAGCACTTTGGGAGGCTGAGGCAGGCAGATCACCTGAGGTCAGGAGTTCGAGACCAGCCTGGCCAACATAGTGAAACCTCACCTCTACTAAAAATATTAAAAAATTAGCCAGGCATGGTGGTGGGCGCCTGTAATCCCAGCTACTTGGGAGGCTGACACAGGACAATTGTTTGAACCCAGGAGACGGAGGTTGCAGTGAGCCGATACAGTGCCACTGCACTCCAGCCTGGGCGACAGAGTAAGACTCTGTCTCAAAAAAAAAAAAAATTTATTAAAGCACACTGTAAGATTTCCTACAGTTAAAAAAAAAAAAAAAATCAAAGCAGTCAATTCCAAGTCTTACTTTTTGAGACAAAGTTTCGCTCTTGTTGCCTAGGCTGGAGTGCAGAGGCATGATCTTGGCTCACTGCAACCTCCGCCTCCTGGGTTCAAGCGATTCTCCTGCCTCAGCCTGCCATGTAGACGGGATTACAGGTGCCCACCACCAGGCCCGGCTAACTTTTTGTATCTTTAGTAGATACTGGGTTTCATCACATTGGTGAGGCTGGTCTTGAACTCCTGACGTCAGGTGATCCACCTGCTTCAGCCTCCCAAAGTGCTGGGATTACAGGCATGAGTCACTGAGCCTGGCCAAAGTCTTATTCATTTATTTATTTATTTTAGACAGAGTCTTGCTCTGTCTCCTGGGCTGGAGTGCAATAGCGAGATCCTGGCTCACTGTAACGTCTGCCTCTGAGGTTCAAGCTATTCTTGTGCCTTAGCCTCCTGAGTAGCTAGGACTAAAGTTGTGCGCCACCACTCCCAGCTATCTTTTTTTTTTTTTTTGTATTTTTGGTAGAGGTGGGGTTCCATCATGTTGGCCAGGCTGGTCTCGAACTCCTGGCCTCAAGCAATCCACCTGCCTTGGACTCCCTAAGTGCTAAGATTACAGGTGTGGGCAACAGCACCCGGCCCCGACTCTTACTTTTTTTTACAAACACAATGTGAATCTAGAATTCCAAAAAACAAAACAGCAAATTCTCAATATGGTGCTTTTGTTTTAAAAAGTAATGCATATGTTCTAAAACAAAACAGGTTGAGAGCTGATACTAAGGTCCTGAAATATACCAAGGAAGAGTGACATAAAAGATAGTTCCGGGTTAAATGTTATATGATCAAGGCAACACAAAAATCGTAGGTACTGTACCATAGTTAAAAACATCAACTGGCATGATGAGAATTTAACACGTATCAATGTTGAAAACAAATTGTTTTTATCTTTTTAACTCCTAATATTTAGGTCTCAAAACAAATTACTTGGAAAGCTGATGTCAATCACTGGGACAATTAAAAATGCACATAATTTAATGTTTCATTTTCTTACCAAGCCCCCTTTCATTTGCTTTATGCTCATACACTCATTACACTCATTACACAGTGGCATTTCTAATAACAAAGACACATTGTAATGATTTAATAACCACAGAAAGGAAATATTAAGCATAACTTTTAGATATTTACTAATTATGTCTTTGAGAAGACTAATAGTTCTTACCTTTTGAAAGAAATTCATTTAAAAAAGTATTATAGTATGTGTCAATTATGGTCTGTCAAAAATAACTATACAGATAATACCATACTAAGTGCTCTGAGGATCTACCTCCTCAAGGAGTTCACAACTCTCTCAACATTGGAGCTTTCTAATCTGTTGGCCTCAAATAAGATATATATGTGCTTCAGATACTTATCACCTCAGCCCTTCAGGCAGCTAAGCAATGCTGGGGATGGCAAAAGCTCCCTGGCTATTGCCCTTCAGCTACAAGCAATCTCTCTTATATATCACAGTGTGCTGTACAAATATTTATCTGCATCAAGGTTGGAAAGCACTGATTTAGAGAGGACAAATAAAATCTATGTATAATAAAAATAAAGACTTTATATATAAGCATTCATTCATACATATATGCACATAAACATATACAAGCATACATGCATTCATATGTGTATAGTGATTCCTTGCTTTGCATGCAGTGTGGGGACCATAAAAATGACCATACAGGCTGAAACCCTACAATTTTAACAATCAATGGGGAAAATTACAACTGCTTGGTTACCTTTGAAATTTTTGTCAAAACACTATAAACTATCAATCATAAATATACAGGAAAATGAACAGAACAGTAAAATATTTTAGTACACTTTAATTCAAAACACTAAAGTGTTTTATTTCTTTATGAAACGTTAGTCAAGGGCAGTTTGAACAGTGCTTGTTACCTTCTTGCACAACTTGTTATTAGGAAGAATGCATCTTTTCTTTTTCTTTTTTGAGACAGGGTCTCACTGTGTTGGCCAGGCTGGAGTGCAGTGGTGTGATCTTGGCTCACTGCAACCTCCGCCTCCCAGGCTCATGTGATTCTCCTGTCTCAGTTTCCTGAGTAGCTGGGACTACAGGCACAAGTGACTACTGCCCAGCTAATTTTTTATATTTTTAGTAGAGACAGGGTTTCACCATGTTGGCCAGGCCAGTCTTTAACTCTGACCTCAAATGATCCACCCGCCTCGGCCTCCCAAAGTGCTGGGATTACAAGCGTGAGCCACCTCACCTGGCTGCATGCATCTTTTCAATGCCATGGTGAACCGTTATATTCCTAAGGATCAGCTTCCGACACTGTATCCTTTGTGCTCTCAATATCATGAAATTATCTTCAGGAGTTTGTTTAGTGTAAAATCTTATGCCAGTGTCACTTGTTCATCCTTTATGTCACAACGCTTTCACTAAGTTTGTCTGGCAGCAGCAAATCTAGAGTCACTGGAACAATAGCAGTGCCAACATTCCCAGTCTCTGCTATTTCCTCTGTAATTCCATTTATGTTCCATTCAAATTTCACTTCTGGCAGTATCCCCTTTTGTTTCTTTGCTTTGCTTTAATATTTGTTGGCCGATTCTTTTGATTACCTACTTTGGTAAAATATCACATGGGTGTATCACTGGGAGACAAAGAGTCAACACAACTGCACACTCTGCTTTCTGTGCATGAGCTCAATGGGTACACAATAACCAATTATAAACAGACTTTGAAAGAAGTGACATGACTGGTCACTGATCATGATGTGCCTGTTATTTATGTAGTGATCTGTGGACTGAAGAGCCAGCAGTGAAGCTTATACTTTATACAATTACTGTTAACACACAGTCATAACTAAAACTTGTGCTTATTGAAACTGTGAGCCAAGTGAGGGCTGCCTGTATGTCAACTATATAGGATTGATAAATATTATAGGGTTGGAGGGTGGATGCAGAAGTTGCGATGAGACTATGTGGGAAATTGTCTTAAAGGAGTAAATCCTGAAGTTTTTATAGGGAAAAGATAAAAAGAGTACTGCAACTAGGGAAAGTGGGGAACATGTTTATAGCAAAGCAAAGCGAACAAACAAATCACAAGTGTGTTTATTCTACTGGAAAAAGAGACTATAAGCTATAGAATTGATTCTCAAAGTGTGGTCCCTAAACTAGCAGCATCAGTACCACCTGGGAAAGTCTCAGGTCCCAGTACAGACCTAGTAAATCAGACACTCCAGGGTGGGGCCAGCAATCTCCACTTTTAAAAGCACTTCAAGTGATTTTTCTTGAACATCTTCCTTAAATTAAAAGGGTATTATAACAACATTTTAAAAAACTCAAAAACTCAGATGTTTTTAAAATAGTGTTTTAAAACATATCGCCCCCGCATACCTACACCCCACCAAAAAACCCCAAACAAACCAAAATCCCACAACCATACAATATATGCTTTTCACCAAACACTTGGCACAGAAGCCAAAAATACTATCCCAGTACATTGAAATGAAAGGCTTACAAGAGGATAGGATTCACAGAGAATAATCAGCAGTTAGGATTACTTAGGATTTTAAAAAATAATTAAGATGAAGTAATCCACACAGTTGACATTAAACTGTACATTTAAAAACTGAACCCTTAAATTTTTTTTTTTTTGGTCATGAATCTCCGTTCTCTGTCAGTACTTTAAACAAAATTTCACTCATAAGTTTTTATTTGGTCCTTTCCTAAAATGATGTGGCTGGCAAATTGCATTCAAGTAGCTAACATTGAGATTGTGAGGTCTTTGGAGGAACATTGAAATTCTGGTTATAGACTGAAAATTACTACAAAAACTTCGAGTATGTGTATGAAGGAAGAGGAGGGAGGCAGCATATCACCAATTAGTGCATTTAGCTACTTCCTTTTTTGAGTTACGCAGAAAGAATCAATTATCTACTTAATACGCTCATAAAACATGAAAACAAAATACTGATTAACCAAAACAGGAAAAACATTTTAAGTGAATAACCTTTCTTTAAGAAACACACCCTCATAGCATTTATTACATACAAGCAATCAAGCTAACCACTATAATACAAAATTTTATTAAACTCAATACAGAATTTTATCAGACTCTGACCTTAAGCTGTTTATTGTTTAACAGGAAGAAGGGATAGGTGTTAAGAGAGAACAATAAAGTACAAAGTAACAATTCACAGAGAAGTAAAAGACCGCACTGAGAGATCAAAGAAGCAAAAGACTACACAGAGGAGTAGTCTGAGATGATTAGGAGGGATTGAGATTTATGGGATGCATTGAGATGTTCGATACTGGACATTCCAGTGGGAGGAAATACTACCAATAATGCCTAGTAAGTAATCTATTATGTGAGGATGTTAACCGTACATGAACTGAGCCAATGCAAATTGAATTCCAGCCTAATCCCCATGCCCCAGAAAAACAAAACAAAAACAAAGGAAAAAGTCATTTCATCAAAATATTTGAGGTTTTAAAAGCAGTGTCATTATAAGAAAATTTCAAAATAAATGTATAGATCAACAGTTAACCAATTAAACAGTACCCTTAAAAGAAGCTTGTTTTAGAAAACAAATGTATATTTTTGATTATACTATTAAATAAGTGTTTCTAAAATAGGTCAGCATGGTAGGTCATCCCTGTAATATCAGAGCTCTTGGAGGCTAAGGTAGGAGGATTGCTTGAGGCCAGAAGTTCAAGACTAGTCTGGGCAACATAATGAGACCCCATCTCAATAAAAAACAAAAAAATTAGCTGGGCATGGTAGCACATGCCGGCAGCCCCAGCTACTTGGAAGGCTGCAGCAGGAGGATCACTTGAGGCCAGGAGTTTGAGGTTACAGTGAGCTATGATCACATGACTACACTCCAGCCTGGGTAACAGAGTGAGACCCTGTCTAAAAATAAACACATACATACATAAAAACTAAAGTAAAAAAGTGCAGAATAGAAGTATTCATAATTGAATTTACAAGTATGTAATTTACAAGGAAATTAAAAAGGAGAACAAAGACTTTTGTATAACTTACCAACATAAAACGAGCTGTTGGAATGCAATAAACTTTCAGTCCATAAGCGACAAAGTTCACTTTCAGTCAGAGCTTCAACTCCATAACAAGCTTGATACTCTACTTTTGGTAGTACATAAACTGGAAATTGCTGCAATGCAAGATTATACTTTTTCAAAGCTCTACTAATTTACTATTAATAATAAATACATTTGCCTATCCAACTTTGCCACTTTCAGAATGCTTTCAGGGCAATCTTATTTCATCCTTTCAGTTATAGCAGGATTCACACTGTAAGATGGATACATTCAAGCCTGATGGATAGAAGAATGTTTGGTGCCAAAAGTTGGATGGATAAAAGAGATCTCTCCTCACCATTCCCATTTCTGACCAAAATTGACATACCTCCCCACATAGGCAAGGTTTGATTTGTCAGGGAATGTGAATGACAGCAGAATCCTTGCAACAGAGCCTATCATACATAGTTGCCCAAAGGCTCAAAGCTAGATGCTGGGAAGGACTGACTTTTTTACTAGTCATTCTCAAGAGGATAAAAAAGGTAGAATTTTTTGCTCCTTTAAAGCATGAGTCACACTGTCTCAGGCTCAAATACTCTGAGCAGCTTGTTTCATCCTACAAATGAAAGAGCAATAATGCCTACATTAAAACCTGTTTGTCATTATCTTCAATTTAACGGCTTTATTTCAGACATGAAGTATCTGACAAATTATCCATCCAAATTCACTGGTCAGGACACTACATAAGTAAAATGACTGTACCTATTACTGGTCTAAGGGAGCATAAGCAAAGAAATACATGTTGTTCACTGTGCTTATGCTGTATCTTCAAAGAAAACTCTGCTCTTAACAGGAGTCTATTTCCAGTTGCAGAAAGAGAAACACATGATTTAAGGTACTTAACTTGCACTGATAAGGCTAATTAGTACTTTTGAAATTATACTAAGATGTTACCATTTGCAGATTTGAAAATATTTCATAAATATTTCTTAATTCTTGAAAGAGTGGGCTTGGCACAATGTTGGTGGTAAGAATGATTCAAATCCACTAATATTTTTGTTATCAACAGTAAGTGCGGTTTCATGTGATTGCCCCTGAACTACGTGCATGTGAGAAATCTGGTGATCTTGTTAAAATGTAGAATCTGGGGTAGAGTCCAAGGTTTTGCATTAATAACAAGCTATTGTTTCAGGGACCATATTTTCAGGAGGTAAGGCCTCCAGTGTGTCTTCTCAATTAAAAACAAAATTAAATGGGATTAGGATAATTTTATCATTAAAAGCATTTTACTATATAATCTAGCAAATGGTTATCTGCATATGATTTAGTCTCTCTTAACTTTAGGGCAAATACAAGGTCGAGATAAAGAAATTTGCTCAGGCTAGGTGTAATGGCTCAAGTCTGTAATCCCAGCATTTTGGGAGGCTGAGGTGGGAAGATTACTTAAGGCCAGGAGTTCAGGATTAGCCTGGAAAAACTAGCAAGACCCTGACTCTATAACAAATTAAAAAAAAAAGTTAGCTGGGCATGTGGCACAAGCCTACAGTCCTAGTTACTCAGGAGGCTGAGGTGGGAGAATCAGTTGAGCACAGAAGTTCAAGGAAGCAGTAAGCTATGATCGTGCTACTGCACTCCTGCCTGGGCAACAGAGCAAGACTCTTGTCTCTTTTAAAAAAAGAATGAATGAAATTTTCTCAAGGACACATAGCTAGTTTACAGCAGAGTTAAGAAAAAAGTTGACTGAGAAAAAGGATCACATTTCTGGATCAGAAATGAGTAACAGAGTTAATTCCATATATTTTTTAAAATTTAAAAATATGTATTATTTCTGAAAAGCAAATAATTTGGGAGATTTTCTTTGATAAACTACTCTATCTATAAAACCAAGTCTTAAAACCAGTTTTAATTTCTGTATGTATTCTACTGCCATCTCCAGGAAGCCAGGGGAAAAAAAGGCCTGAACATTTCATCTTTGCTTAGTATCCCAAAATTGAAGTAAAAATTTAAGGATAATCAGCCGGGCGTGGTGGCTCAAGCCTGTAATTCCAGCACTTTGGGAGGCCGAGACGGGTGGATCACGAGGTCAGGAGATCGAGACCATCCTGGCTAACACGGTGAAACCCCGTCTCTACTAAAAAAATGCAAAAAAAACTAGCCAGGCAAGGTGGTGGGTGCCTGTAGTCCCAGCTACTCGGGAGGCTGAGGCTGGAGAATGGCGTGAACTCGGGAGGCGGAGCTTGCAGTGAGCTGAGATCCGGCCACTGCACTCCAGCCTGGGCGACAGAGCGAGACCCCGTCTCCAAAAAAAAAAAAAAAAAAAAAAAATTTAAGGATAATCAAAATTTTCATACTATAAAAATAAAATTTACTATTTTTTTCCCTTGATAAGTGGCTCCCCAAGTAAAAGTTTTTCTTGGTTCTGTTCCAATTTTTCACATAAAGCACTTAGGATACTTGGTTAACTGAGACAGACAGTAATAGATATTATGAAATCATCCAAAGTTCCTGGGTGTGGATTTCATAATCATGTAACGAACTCAGAAAATTCTGTTTTATCTTGTGGTTCAAATTAGCTTCTTTATTATTCTTTTGTTTTGAGATGGAGTTTCACTCTTGTTGTCTAGGCTGGAGTGCAATGGCACAACCTCAGCTCACTGCAATCTCCACCTCCCGGGTTCAAGGGATTCTCCTGCCTCAGCCTCCCGAGCAGCCGGGTTTACAGGTGCACCACCACGCCCAGCTGTTTTATATTTTTTTTAGTAGAGATGGGGTTTCGCCACGTGGACCAGGCTGGTCTTGAACTCCTGACCTCAGGTGATCTACCTGCCTCGGCCTCCAAAAGAGCTGGGATTAGAGGCGTGAGCCACTGTGCCTGGCCTAGACTCTTTATTTTATCCCATCACTTTAGACTGGCTGATGTTTTAAGTTCTCCTTTAAAGTGCAACTCTTATTAAGCAGAGTTTTGGTAAGGAAACATAAATGATACTGGAAACTAAAATGACAACTAAAATAATTGAAAAACCAAGGAAAAACAAAGAAGAGATGAAGTTCTTGGACAGCAGAGGTTGAAGAGACTTCTAAGTATTTCAAAGCTCTATTTAAGTAAGTTGGTTTTTAGGTAGGAAACACTGATGGGGGATGTACTTTTACCTAACTAGTTTAAATAGTACTACTTACAACATTTTCTTTTTTCTCTTTTTTTGTTTGAGACGGAGTCTCACTCTGTTGCCCAGGCTGGAGTGCAGTGGTGCGATCTCGGCTCACTGCAAGCTCCGCCTACCGGGTTCACACCATTCTCCTGCCTCAGCCTCTCGAGTAGCTGGGACTACAGGCGCCCGCCACCACACCTGGCTAATTTTTTGTATTTTCAGTAGAGATGGGGTTTCACTATGTTAGCCAGGATGGTCTCGATCTCCTGATCTCGTGATCCACCCACCTCAGCCTCCCAAAGTGCTGGGATTACAGGCGTGAGGTACACCGCCCGGCCCAGTTATTCTTTAATATGATACAGTAGTCAGGAAGTACTCCACAAGAATCAATACTAGAACATCACTAGTCTGGATTCACCTGATCCCTACCTCAAAACACACTGACATTCAAAGTGGTCAGTGATGATTCTTATTGGGCAGTAAGTTAGGTAACAAGAGACAGAGACACCAAAACTTGTTTTTTCAAATGTGTACTGTGACAAATATATACAACAGAAAAAATCCTCAAGAAAAATTAAAGGAAACACACTTTAATATTACATACTCAATTATAATATAGAAGATTCCCTTTATCAGAATTCAGCAGTCATACACAAAAAAATGCAAACTAATCTGAAAGAGAATTTCAAATACGAAAAATTATTAAAAGAAGTAATTACTCAAATTGCAGTATACATTTTTTTCCTGAGGAAAATATTTATATCAAACCCAAAAGAAACAACAGGGAGAAAAAGAAAGGAAGAGATCTGGTCTTCTAACAATCCTGAAAAGACCTTAAATGTGTGTGAAAGGCCATCTTTCAAAAGTTCTACTTGGACTTCTAAAGCAAGTCAAGAAAGAGCCCCAAAGAAAGACAGAAAAGAGCTCGAGTTCGCATGTAATAACGGAAATCCAAATTCCCAGAGAAAACAGGAATATATGTGCCAATCTAGATGTAATCTATGATGATGCAGTTTTTTATAAAGTTTATACAGGTGGAGTATCCCTTATCTGAAATGCCTGGGACCAGAAGTGTTTCAGATTTTGGAATATTTACATATACATAATGAGATATCTTGGGGACAGGACTCAAGTCTAAACACAAAACTCATTTATGCTTCATACCCACCATATACATAGAGCCTGAGGGTAATTTTATACAATATTTTATATAATTTTACAAATGAAACCAAGTTTTGACTGGATTTTGGACTGTGACTCATCATATGAGGTCACGTGTGGTGGAATTTTCCACTTGGGATACCATGTCAGAGCTCAAAAGCTTTCAAACTTTGGAGCATTTTGAATTTTGGATTAGGGCTGCTCAATTTGTATATTCCAAGCATGAATGTTACCAGCATTTATGGCTACTATATAGAAACACTTTCCCTTATTAAAATTGATCTCAGTATTTTAGTAAAAAAACAAAAAAACAAAATTCAACCTGAAGATACTACTAAGAGTGCTCAGCAATTTAAACTTCATAGTAATGGCATGTTAAGTATCTGTTGATTATTTACGTGATCACATTCTAACTCCACGAATAACAACTTACTCTTCTGATTTTCTTCCGTTTTTTAGAACGTGGTCTTGTCTCTATCCTTTGGACACTGCAGCGTACAAGTAACAACAGGTCTTGCAGGCTAAATAACTTATACACAAAATTTCCTTCCTGAGGAGCTAGGTATTCCGATGTATCTTCAACATAGTCCTGAAGTTCATACGGCAAACCTTTAAAAATAGTATTTCTCATTTTAAAAATATATTAGCTCTTTACCCAGCATAATCAAGGATATAACAATTCAATTACCTATTTTAAAACTTCTATCATCTTTAATTCTCTACTTCTCTGCCTAATGGACCTTCACACTATTACCATTTCTGTTTACTTTTACTGGAACTGCAGTAAGAGCTGAAATCCTAGCTTTAAGGTTCTTCTCCTTTTAACCTTCACGACGAACTCTAGGCAAAGTATAAATTCGTGAGACAGCATACAATGTGAGAAAAGAAAAAGAGTTTAAAAAGAAATGCTATTCCTAATCTAGGCAGAGCTGAGGAGCAGATTTCACAAAACCAAAAAGTATAAAACTGCAGTCCAACACCAAGTATAAATAATTTTTAAATCAATCAATGTTTATGATTATTCTGGATGCACTTACCCTTCATCAGTTTGACAAATCACTTTACTATAGCTTAGCAGTCACTGTACATGCTACATAAACACAAGTCACAAGACCCATACGCCTTTGTATACATATCTAGAGAGGACATTTTGGAAGCTGAAATACTGATCAATAGACTGAAAAAATGAATTATCAATGACTATATGACAATTACAAAACAGGTTGTAACAAAGTAAAGGAATGAGGGAGAAAAACCTAAGGAAAAAGAACAAGTAAAACGCTGTAAGCTCTTTGTAAATATTTACTTACGTCCTTTTGGCTTCTGAAATGCAGAAGGCCATCCAGATTTCGGCCAACTAGAGGAGTCTGAAGGACCAGACAATTGCTCAGAAACAGAAGGCTGTTTAGAATTTTCTAAATTCATTAAGGGCAATTCGGGTACTTTTCTGGAAATTGGCTTTAAGAGCTCATCCTGCATTTTTAAAATCTCTCCAACTGGATCAAATTTTTTATATACTCGTTTGATAGGTTTTTTTAAAACACATGACTCTTCTGGACTACAAGCACTATTAGTCTGCTTTCCTACAGAAGCCTGTCCTGAAGAAGAATTTGGACTAGCTGGTCTAGAACTTAAGTTAGAACCCGCAACAGCTGTCTTTCCATCACTATTATTTTTACACTCTGTATCAATGATTAAACACTCCTCATCTGTATCACTGCTGCAGAGAACTGTATCTTCAGTTTTAGCTGCTTCTGATTGAACAGTCTTTTCCTTTGAGCTGTCTAGGTTTTCCAGAACATTAGGTCTTTCACCATCAGCATGTACCATATGTACAGTCATATCATTTTTATTAGAAGTTTCAATTTCCTGAGAATTTTCTAACTGTAAGGCATCAGATGTTTTCAAGTCACTATCTTGCATCAAAGGCTTGTCAGAATTTGATACCTTTTCACATGATTCAAATCCCTGATCATCTTTATTTTTGCACTCCTCAGGGCCACCATCCATACCAGTGACCAGCTGTTTCTCCTTTTGCAATTGTTCCATGAGAATCTGAGATAAACTTCTAGAATTAGCAGAAATGTCTGGTGCACTTGGTGCCACAGTGGTAGTTCCTGCTTTGGGGGCTGTAGGAGCATCTGTCATTTTAGGTACTGTGGAAGTACTGGCTGGACTTGGTGAGTTTGATGCTTTGGTGGTGGTTACTCCAAAAGTTTCAAGTTCTGTGACATCATCATCAAAATCCAGATACAAGTTTTCAAGACTCTCAATTTTTCGGCACTCATTGACTTCACAGGACATCTTAAGTAAATAAATTGGTAAAGTATTAGTAAAAATTTCAAGCTACCCTACCTATCTCTTAATGTCCCTATCCCTCTCATACATACTTCATGCTCTTTTAAAGTAGAAAGAAAAGTCTAATGGTTATAAAAGGTTCTTGCTTAAGATGACAACAAACTACTGCCAACTATTATTAACCTTATCTTCCCATTGAAACGTTCATGATAACAGGCAAATTTGCCAAGTTGTAATAGCACAAGAAATGGAACATTTACGAACTACTACATCTCAAGAGGAATTTCAACTAATCAAAAAAAAAAAAAAAAAATAGACAAGACCACAAAAAACAAATGTAGAGCCAAACGGGAGGTAGATTTTCATTTATGTCTACTCTATAGACTCTTGCAGAGACACTTGGTCTTAGCTGACCAGGAGGAAAGTCCCCCTGCCACTGTGAGGGCGCTGCTTTCTAATGCAGCCAGAGAAGTGTTGCCAGCTTCTAGTGCACCCTTAGTATCAACCAGTGACTTTCTTTCCACAACTACTCAGGGAAAACAACTCTCAGCAACAAAAGATGGGGCAGAAATGGACAGAAGGTGGTTTATTGTATTCTGAGACATGAAGTCATAAATGTTGTTTTTCATGTGCTGTTTTGGTAATGGAAAAACTATACACAGCTTTAACTTATTCAGGAATACATTGTCCCCTCTACAAGGAGACAAGTACCAGAAGATCTCTCTTCAATCTGACAGAGCACTTTAAATACCGTAGAAATTTGGTAATTGGTTATGTACATCCACTAGCCTTACAGTGCAGGATTTAAGAGAAGGGTTCTAACAGCCATCAGTAGTGAGTAAGAAAGATCAACTCATGTAAGTTACTTAACCTCGCTGAACTTCAACTGCCTCATCTCTAAAACAGGTATAGCAGGGGCATCTTCTTGGATTTGTTCTAAAGATTAAGTGAGAAATTATATATAGAAAATCTCTTGGCATAGTGCCTGTCACATAGTAAGTAACCTCTCAGTAAATGGTAGCTAGTGAATGGTAATTCCTACTAAAAGACTACCAAATTCAGTAATAAAGTAAAATTAAACTATATGCTGCTTATGTGAGGCATTCCTACACAAAAAGGTTAAAAACAAAACAACTACAGATGCCATCAAGAGATAAAAAGAGGAAGAATAGCAGTGTAAGTGTTAGACAAAGCAGAATTCAAGGCAAAAAGCGTTAGATAGAAAAGGGAGAAATGCTAGTTTGAAAAAAGAGAAAATCCATGGTAAACAGATAGTGGTCATAAATTTTTATTACATAAACTGAAAAATAAAAGAAAAATTTGACAGAAATATAATTATACCAGGTCAATGAGATACTGTCTCTAAGTAAAAAATAAAAAAATACAGAAGGTATGAATAATATTAAATAATGAGAATATATATGAAAGATTGAAAATATATATGTAAACAGATTACAAAGATAAACCTTTTCCCTTCCCCCAAGAATCCAAAGGGCATTTCAAAAAATGGACTACAAATTAATATACAAAGAAAATCTCAATATAGACCAAAGCAGAATCTGATAAAGTCTTATTCTATGTTCAGAAGGAAATAAAATTAGATATCATTAAGAAAAATGTTAACAAACAATAAACTCAAGCACTTGGAAATTTAAAAACATTCCAAATTGTTGGACTACAGAAATCAAAATAATCACAGAATACTTAGCAACAAAAATTAGGCTAATAGACATTAAGAGGTATAATAATTTGAGGCTACAAAAAAATGCATTATTCTTCTCTCATTTTTAGTTACTTTCCTAGGTGTTTGAAGACACCTGCAATGTAGAAAAAGCATTTTACTCCAAGTTCAGGGCCTGAAAACTCAGGCTACAATCTCAGAGAAGGCTCATTTACTTCTGCTTCACCCTGACTCCTGAGGTGCAGCCCCTTTGGGGTCCAGGCCCTTGGTGGAAAACTGAACTTTTCCTTTTATCCCTCTAGTCTTATGATGCTGCCAAAAGCACAGTTCATTTTCTTAGTTGCCTCTTCAGAACTGGCAAATATAATCCAAGGCAAAAATAACCCTAAGTAATAGGCTGACCTTCTAGGAATCCTGTCTTCTTCAGTACCTCAGCCCTACAATTCCTCACTATCTTGTTAGCTTTTTCATGCTTCTAAGAAAGACATTTTAGTATCTGTCCAGCTTTTTTTAGATGTCATCAATAAAAGGAGGGTCCCAATTACCTGGCCTACCATTATTGAAAGAAGCCACTGTCAATTTTTATCCTTCTTCTACCTCATGTTTCTTCTTGTTACTGCCTGACATTCACCTCAATATAAGTTGTAGGCAGAGTTTTAAAAGTAAAATGTGTAAGAAGAAAACAAAAGTTAAAAGTGCTTTATGACATGTGTATCATAAAAATATAAAAAGGCAAATGGCAAAGAGAAAAACATAAACAAATATAAAAACCAAAAGGCCAATATCCTTAAAATTGTATGAGCTCTTAAGTACAATAAAAACATTTCTATATTTTAAACTTTTGTTTGCTTCCTCATTTTACTCAAGTCTCTGTTCACATTTCCTGTCCTCAGAAAAGCCTTCTTAATCATGAATATAAAATGACCCCTTCCCCACCCATATCTCTATTTCCCCTTAGCCTACTCTATTTTTCTCCATAGCATTTACCACTACCTGCTTTTTTACTGTATTTGGGCCCTCTACCACTTATTTAAGGTCTGAGGGAAAATAGGTTTTGTTTTTATTCACTGCTGCTTCCTCCCTGTATAGAATAGTATCTGCTCAATAAAAACTTATGGAAAAAATATTTTACAATACAGAATAATAAAAGCTAATATTTACAGAGTGCCAAGTGTTACTCTAAATGCTTTGTATGTATAAATTCATTTAAACCTGAACAATCCTATGAGTTAGGTAATATCATGATGCCCATTTTACAGATAAGCAAACTAGACACAGAGATATTATGTAATCTGCCCAAGGTCACACAGCTACTAAGTATACTTCAGATTAACAATCTGGCCAAATACTTTCTGTACCAATCAAATTAAACTCATCTGTTCCTTTTCACACTTAAAAACTTAGATATGGGTCAGATGCAGTGGTTCACACCTGTAATCCCAGCACTTTGGGCGGCTGAGGCGAGTGGATCACCTGAGGTCAGGAGTTTGAGACCAGCCTGGCCAACATGGTGAAATCTTGTCTCTACTAAAAATACAAAAAAATTAGCCGGGTATGGTGGTGCACACCTGTAATCTCAGCTACTCGGGAGTCTGAGGCAGGAGCATCGCTTGAACCCAGGAGGCGGAGGTTGCAGTGAGCAGAGATTGTACCACTGCACTCCAGCCTGGGTGACAGAGCGAGGTTCCATCTCAAAAAAATAAAGCTCTTGAATATGAATGAGACCAATTAAACAAAACCTCACATTAACCACCACCATCAATGAGTTTTCACTACATACATAACTAAAAACTGTGCTCACCCTTCAACATAAAATATCAAACTTAACCCTCATAATAACCTTGTCAAGTAGGTACTACTTGCTTTCATGTATGAAAAGAGAAAACTGAGGCTGAGGGAGGTTAACTTAGTTGCCTAAAGTCTACCTAGACTTGAAATTCAATTTAAGTTTGAATCTAAAGCTTGTATTTTTAACTACTAGGTTTAGGGATTTGCAATAAAACTTTACGCTTCAAAAGGATAAACAAGTACATTCCCCTTAGGGGAAAAAAAAAAATTACATACGTCCATTTCAGATATAAACTCTTCAGGTTTGTCCATAAAGACTGCAGAGACTGGAACAGATGTGTTTTTGGACATCATAAATTTTAATGGAACTTCATGAAAGACTTGATTTCTCTCTCTCATAGTCATTTTCTTTTGGGGAAGTGGTGAATTAATATATATTACTTTAACCGGTTTTGAACCTTAAAACAGAAACCAAAGAAAGAGGTGATTAGCATCTAATCATGATATATTTTTTAAAAACAGGATATATGACATAAAGATCACCAAACAAAGAGACACAGGAGAATGGCAGCACATGTCCCATATATTTGCTACCCTTAGACTAGAAGATATTCAAGTCCTTTAGAAATCTAAGGGCAAGAAAATCCAACTGGCAGAAGAAAAATGTCTTTCTAACAATGTTTAAAAAGGATTTCTGGTTTTTACTGTTATATTCTTACTGTCATTATTACTCAGTTTCTTATAGGAACTTGCAAAAAATGATGAAATATTTACCACAGAGAATATATTACATTTAACTCTAATTTGTAGTTTTGTTTCAATAGACATAATCTTTCACTTATTATATTTATGCTGTAACATATAATATTAATTCTGAAAGGTATTTAAAAAATAAAAAACTAAATATGAATCAAAACAGGAGGGAAATAATTTCTTATATACAGGAATTAATATGCAAATATTAATTTTATTGTTGAAAGACAGACTACCCTACACTTATATGTATAGACTTACTGTAATTCCAAATTCCAGTAACAGACAAGTAAATAAGTCATGGAAATTCACCCATTTGAGGTTGTCTACTAAAGTACTACGTTCCTTTCATTTCCGTGAAAGACAGAACAACCTGACCATTTCATGTATTTCTTGGCCACCCTATGTCATCATTTTGTCGCTCTCACCCTTAAATACAACTACAAGTGCTATAGACCTAATTAATTCATTTAGTAGTGCTGAGCCTATAGTAGCTTTATACATAAACAGTTTTACTGAATGTAAGTGTCAAACTTATGTCCTCCTCAAATCAGTGCTTTGGTATCTCACAACTGACCACCTATATTTAGACAGCTGAAATGAAATGGTTCCAACCTCTCTTTTTTTTTCTTTTTTTAAATTTTACTTTAAGTTGGGGATACATGTAGAGAATGTGCAGGTTTGTTACATAGGTACACATGTACCATGGTGGTTTGCTGTACCTACCAACCTGTTATCTAGGTTTTAAGCCCTGCACGAATTAGGTATTTGTCCTAATGCTCTCCCTCCCCTTGCCCCCCACCCCTCGAAAGGCCCCGGTGTGTGTTGTTTCCCTCCCTGTGCCTATGCATTCTCATTGTTCAACTCCTATTTATGAGTGAGAACACACGGTCCAACCTCTCTTTTTTGAGAGCATTATTTGACATAGCAAATCACAAACCTGCAACAGGTATTACTTGAATAAACACTGGAATTTCCCACTGTTCCTTGTACGTTGGTCCATGATTATTTAATAAGGTAAATAATGATTGACTAGTTAGAGCTATCTGAGGGTGATATCTGGAAACAAGCTTCTCTGCATTTGGATCTTTACTAATATCCTGAAAAACAACAAGTAATTTGTTACTTGGTTATACTTATTGAAAATTTCTTCAATAAAGTAAAGAACAAAAAAAGTCAGAAAGGAGACTTTAGGACAATCGGGTTAGATATATTTTGTGAGATATAAAAGATTATTTAGGAAGATCCAATGCTGCCTTGGTACTTACATAATGCATAGCTTCAGCTGTTTGTTCTGACGTTTCGATGGTAGATATATCGCTTTTTGAGAGCTGCAATTTCATAGGCATTGAGGGAAATACTGTTTTCACATATTTTACACTGCCCTAAATATGAAAAATAGTAATCATTTTATTGCAAAAATTGCAATGTATTTTTTTCTAAGAAAAGTATCTTTCATCATATGAAATTGTTAACTTGAAATTTATCATTCTACTAAATGTAAACATCAGATTTAGAAACTTCATGCCAAGATATTAATATTTTTGCTTGACAACCACTACCTGTGGTTTTTTTTTGAGACTAAGTCTCTCTCTGTTGCCCAGGCTGGAGTGCAGTGGTACGATCTCAGATCACTGCAACCTCTGCCTCCTGGGTTCAAGCAATTCTGTCACCTCAGCCTCCTGAATAGCTGGAATAACAGGTGTGTGTCAGCACGCCCAGCTCATTTTTGTGTTTTCAGTAGAAACGGGGTTTTGTCATGTTGGCCAGGCTGGTCTCAAACTCCTGACTTCAAGTGATCCGCCTGCCTCGGCCTCCCAAAGTGCTGGAATTACAGGCATGAGCCATCATGCCAGGTCAGTTTCATAGAATTTTTCCTGCCACTTTAAAGTCTATCTTCTCCTTTTAGGAGACACAAATCATAACAGGGGATGGTAGAAACTCCAAAATATCCTCTCCACACACTTACTTTCAATATGTTTGTAAATAAAATCCCATTAAAAAAAGGGGCTTTCTGCTTGTATTCAGGGGCATTCAGATTGGGTGGTAAGAAAAGAAAATCAAGGAACAAAGTAGTGGCATTTTTAAAAACATCAAGTATTTGTATCCATAGAATAAAAACAAAGGGAAACAGATTGGTATTACATATTTTTAAAGTCACCTAATTATTGCTTAACATTTAAATATAATTCTATATAAAGTATACATGAGCCAGGGGCAGTGGCTCACTCCTGTAATACCAGCACTTTGGGAGGCTGAGGTGGGTGGATCACCTGAGGTCAGGAGTTCGAGACCAGTCTGGCCAACATGGTGAAATCCCCATTTCCTACTAAATATAGAAAAATTTGCCAGGCATGGTGGCGGGCACCTGTAATTCCAGCTACTTGGTAGGCTGAGGCAGGAGAATCACTTGAACCTGGGAGATAGAGGTTGCAATGAGCTGAGATCATGCCATTACATGCCAGGTGACAAGAGTGAGACTCTGTCTCCCCCCCCAAAAAAAATATATATGTATATATATATACACACACACAAGGTATATATATGTGTGTGTATATATATACGTGTATACACATACACACATATGTATGATATTTTGGGCAAAAAAAAGCTTATATCCTCTGATGATAAATCTTACCAATGCAAGAAGAGTTTTTTCTAACTTTAATCCCATCTCTACTCTGAATGGGAAGAATCCCATTAAGCTGGTGACCTCGTGGAGAGTATAGAATTCTGGATACTTTTTCACTTGTTCAATGCAAGCTCTTAAAATTTTCTGAGAAACAGAAATTAAGAAAAATTCATTTGTATTGTATTTCTCTAATAATGCAAAAAGAAAATGTTCAGTTACATGTGACTATGTAATTATTCAGTGCAAAAATTAGCCTGATTTCATTAATCAAGCTACTAACAATACACACATTGTATATTCTTTATTTTCATAATTTATTTTTAACCCAGTTGCTTAAAATATTGATGTTTAATAGTAAAATTAGCAGTCTCATTAAAATTTAAAATTAGAGGACACATAATATATTTTCCATGTTATTTAAGAAACTGTTAAAGAAAGGCACATGAAAATTTCAACACACTTTACTGCAATAAAAGCAGTTATATGAATAATTAGAAATTAAGTAGTATACTCTGAAAACATTCCCAAGCACAATAAGTTAATGAAGTAGTTATCTTACGGGTCATTGTAATCTATAATCTAAAAAAATCAGTAACTTATGAGGAAATGTAATTGGTAAGTAAACAAAATTCACAACTTTTTGTGAGAAGAGTATGTGCCACTTGTGATAATATATAAAGAATTCAGAGATGCATAGCTGTTGGGGGTGGGGAGAGTTGTTTGATTAAAACACATACATACATTATCTTCTAAGATACGTATTTCTTCTTCTTCTGTCAACGAACCTTTCCTGAATGTCTCATAATATATTTTAGGTCACAAAAGCTCTTGGCATCTTTATATATTATCTTTATCATATAGATCTACATACCCTCTCCCTTTACATACTTGTAAAATGTGTCAAGTTACAAATCAATAACTTTACTCCAGTATATCTTTTCATCTATAGTTTCAGAACCCCTTCCCCCCTTTTCTAATCCCTACTCCCTATGTTTCACATTTTCTCTCCTCATCTATGCTTTTCATGGCAGATCTTGATATTTAATCCATGGTATCATTTGTAACTAACAGAGATGTGGACTAATATGGAAAAGTTGTAAAAAATCTGAGTCAACTGCAAACTCATATCTGCAAAATATCTTTGCTCCTTATTTGTACTATTAGTTAACTTTCACTTGTAACATTCCTTTCCTATGGTAGTTATTACAAGAATTTGAATATGCAAAGGAAGGTAATACATAAGAACTACGTGAAACAGAGACTATTTTTGTTAGATATTCATTGGCACATCATTCCTGGTAAAACTGTGGTGGATGTTACAGTGTTTTTAACTGAATTTACTTAATTCAGTAACTACAGCAAGAGAGTCAAAGGAAAATCTAAGACAATTTTACACCTACACTCTGTTACATTATATAATTATTGAAAGTATTTTACAACTGGTAGGTCCTCAATTAACTAAAGGATCATTATTTAGCTTATGTAGTAAAAAAAAAAAAAAGTTTTATACCAGTAATTTATCTTTCTTTGAAAAATAACTAACTGAACACAGGAGGTTAAAAGACTCAGGCTGTTCCCCATCACTCACGCACTGAGTGCTATTAGTGTTTAATACTCAAAATATCTTGAGAATTCATCAAAATATCTTGAAATTCATCAAAAGCATATGCATTTATACAATACACATCTATCATTATAAAAAATATTCCCTAAACTTTATTTTGGGCTAGAAGGGAAAAATATTTCTGGGCTTGGTGAAAAGCAAGGAAAATATGCAAGAACCATAAATCAACACAAAGAGGAGAAACTAGAGCAGTGAAGAGTAAGGAAACCTAGGAAAGGTGAGGTGGCTTGAGGGCAAATTCTTCAACCAGTTCTAAGATCAGGTGGGAAGTCAAACATAAGACTTCTACATTTGAGCAGGGATTTGAACAGATATATGTACACTTATGTTCATAACAGCATTATTCGTAACAGCCAAAAGGTGGAAGCAACTCCAGTGTTCATCAATGGATGACCAGACAGACAAAATGTAATATATATACATATATATATACACACACATACACACACACACACAAACACACAATGGGATATTAATCAGCCTTAAAAAGGAAAGAAATTATGACATATGCTACTACTTGGACAAATCTTGAGGACATTATGCTAAGTGAAATAAGCCAGTCACAAAAAGACAGATACTGTATGTTTCCACTTATATGGGGAACCTAGAGTAGTGAAACTCATACAGACAGAAACAGAATGTGGTTGCCAGGAACTAGGGGGAAGAGGAAACAGGGAGCTACTGTTTAATGGGTACTCAGTTTCAGTTTGGGAAGACAAAAAGTTCTGGAGATGGATGGTGGTGACAGTTGCATATCAATGTAAATGTATTTAATGTTATTGAACTGTACACTTAAATGGTGAAAATCGTAAATTTTGTTATGTATACTTCACCACAATTTAAAAAAGAGAGAGAAATGGAGGACACACTGAGGTCTAGCCTTGGAAAAATTTGGAAATCCTAGGAAGAGAAATGAGAAAATGAAGCAGCAGTCATTGAATATGGTTGAGAATTCTCCAGAACTGATGAAGGCTATAAATCCAGACACAGTAAACACAATCAGCCAGCAGGATTTTATTAAAAAGCATATTTTTAGGAAACTCTAAAACACCAAAATTACAGTAAGAAAAGACAGAAGCCCTAAAAGAAACGACAATTAGATAATACATTTTTCAACAACAACATGAAAAAGTAGGATTGTATCTTTAAGTGTTGTGGAAAAAAGGTAAGTGCCAACTTTGAATTGTGTATGAAATAAAATTATATTAGTAAAATGAGAACAAGACAGATAAAAGATTTCCAAATTTAAAAAAATGGAGATTGTTCACCATTAAGAGACCTTCATCAAAGGCACATCTAGAATACACAGGATTTCAAGAAGAATGAAAGAATCTCAGAATGTAGGTTTGAGAAGAAGAAACGGTGGGCCAAAATTTGGCAAACCTGTAGATAAATTAAAACAAACATAGTCCATATAAAATAATAATGTGGGTAGATTTAAAAAAGAAACTGCATTACAACAAACAGCATACAAGTCAAGAGGGATGTAATGACAGTCAAAATGTTCTATGATTTCTGTATTGTTCGGGAGGCTAGTTGATATTGAATAATGGAATTATTCACTGTAAAAATTCAAGAGTAACCACTAAGAAAACAGAAAGTAGACATGTAATTTCCAAACCAACAGACAGGGGAAAAAGAGGAAAAATGTCAATCTCCTCAAAAGGAGTTTAAAAAAAAAAAAAAAGAAGAAAGTACAGAAAAAGTAAAACAGAAAGCACAAACAAAATCAATACATACTGTCATCATAATGGATGTAAATAGCTAAACTTTCTAATTAAAAGAGATTATCAGATTTTATTTTTAAAAGAAAGGAAAGCAATCTAGCTGAACACTGTTTTAATCCCACCTAGATTTTTGTAGAAATGGACAAGTTGATTCCAAAATTTACATGAGAATGTAAAGAACCCACGATCTCAGGACTATAAAACTACAGTTATCGAGACCATATGGTTTTGGCATCAAGACAGACATACAGATTAATGAAACAAAACAGAGTCAAAAAATTGATCCAGGCTGGGCATGGTGGCTCACACCTCTAAACCCAGCACTTTGAGAGGCCAAGGCAGGTGGATCACCTGAGGTCAGGAGTTCGAGACCAGCCTGGCCAACATGGTGAAACCCATCTCTACTAAAAATACAAAAAAATTAGCTGGGTGTGGTGGCAGGCACCTGTAATCTCAGCTACTTGGGAGGCTGAGGCAGGAGAGTTGCTGGAACCCGGGAGGGAGAGGTTGCAGTGAGCAGAGATTGCACCATTGCACTCCAGCCTGTGTGACAGAGGGAGACTCCGTCTGCAAAAAAAGTTGATCCACATGATGGTGACGAGGTAATTCAGTAAGGGAAAAAATACCCTTCTCAACCAAACTCTATGCTAAAACAGAGTTTCTCAACATTGACATTACTAACATTTTGGACCACATAATTCTTTGTAGTGTTAGGCTGTCCAGTACATTGTAGGATATTTAGTAGCACCTCTGGCTCTACCTGGTAGATGCCATCAGCACCCCTACCAAGCTTTAGACATTGTCAAATGTCCATTAGGAGGCAAAGTCACTCTCAGTTGAAAATGACTATGCTAGAACAACTAGATATTCATAAGGAAAGAAATGACTTTTGATCCTTACCTTGTATCTTACACAAAAATTAACTTGAAATCAACATAGACTTATTTACGTGTATAAGTTAAAACTATAAGCCCTTTAGATTAGGGTTTCTCAATGCAAGCACGCCTGACACTTTCAGTTGGATAATTCCTTGTTGTATGGGACGTCACTCACATGCATTTAGTATGTTTAGCAGCATCCTTGGCCTCTACGCAGCAGATACTACTAGCATTCTACCAGTTGCAACAACCAAAAATGTCTCACTGTCAAAGTCCTAGGGATGGGCAGGGTGGGGGGTGGGTGAGGAAGGAGTAAAACTGACCCCAGTCTGAGAATCACTTGGGATAGGCAAATATTTCTGTGCCAGAACACATGAAATCACTAACCACAAAAATTTTTGATAAATTAGACCATTAAAATTCTGTTCTTTGAGACACTATTTAAAAAATGTAAAAATACATCACAAACTGGAAGAAAACTATATATAATGGAGTTGTAGTCAGACTATATAAAGAAACTTTATGGCTTAATAAAAATAAAAGCAAATAAAAAATCAGCAAAATACTTCAATAGATATTTCACAGAAGAAATGCACTTAAAATGAGTAATTTTTATATGTAAATTATACCTCAATAGTTTTAAAAATTAAATGTGGATTTAAAAGGGAGGCTTTAGGATTTAATGGCTATATGATGCTCTAACAATAACAACACAGTACAATCTTTTAAAAAATGTGGGGGAGAATGAGAAGAGCATACAAAAAATAATTTCAATTGTTATCGTATTGATCACTAGTATTGTTATTTTGAGGCTGTTGTGAGTGTAATGTGGGATAAAGCAAATGAGACATATGAGATATTCTTTCCTAGTTCTATCCACTGAATTATTCTCAAAACAATGATCAACCCAGGAGCATCCGTAGTGCCCACATTGTAGTCTTGAAATATCACTTCACACTGAAAGAAACAAGGGCTCTAGAAAATGGCTGATTCCAGCGCCAGGGCAGGAAATGTAGAAAATGAGCCTCAAAGACTACCAGATTGACTGAAAAGCCAGTAGGAAGAGCCTCTCAGTGAGTTAGTATTATTTGAGGCTTACAAAGGATAATAATCTTCGTGGACAGAAACACATATATGTTTAACTCCATGATTTAATAACATTTTAAAAAAAGAAAATACATCATCATTGGAGAATAAAAAGGAACTAGTTTTTTAAAAAGTGATATTTCAAAGGAAAGAATCTAGTATTTATTTTGTCCCATGGTAAGCTACATGAACTGGGAAACCGAATAGTAAATAAGGGAAAGCATATCTTTTAAAAATTATTCCAATGAATAAATGATGCAATCAGAATATTACAACTGTGCAAACCACAGTGAATGAATGCATCTAGGCAGTGAGCATTAATAGCTGGAGTGGTGGTCAAAATGTTGGTTAAAGGACACAAAATTTCAGTCACGTAGGAGGAAAAAGTTCAAGAGATTAATTGTAAAACATGGTGATGATAATTACGATGTAATTGAAAACTGCTAAGAGAGTAGATTTTAAGAGTTCTCACAACAAAAAAATAGGTTTGTGAGGTAATGCATATGTTAATTAGCCTGGTTTGGCCTTGCCACAATGTATACATATTTTAAAAACATATTGTACAAAATAAATACATACAATTTTAGCTTGTTAATATAAAAAGATAAAATTCAAAACAGAAAAAGGAGAAAAACTGCAACATACAAAGCCCATAAAGTTTTTGTATTTGGAATATATAAGGAAATCTTACATATCAATTAGAAAAAATGAACAGTTATTCTGCAAGAAAAAGTGAGCAAGAAGCATATGAAAACATGCGTGTGCTCTCCCCTCCCCCCATATATATGTGTGTATATATATACATATATATGTATATATATATACGTATATATATGTGTATATATATATACGTATATATGTGTGTATATATATACGTATATATATATGTGTATATATATATATACGTATATATGTGTGTGTATATATATATATCTCTATCTGAGATGTGGAGCAACAGAACACTTGAACACCGCTGGTTAGAATGTAAATTGATATAACCTGGTATAGCCACTTTGGAAAACCATTTGCAAATCTACTCAAGTTGAAGATATGCATACTCTATGACCCAATAATTCCACTCCTAGGTATACAAACAGTCCCCAGCTTATAAAGGTTCCACTAAATGATTTTTCAACTTTACGATGGTGCCAAATCATTGCAATTTTGTCACAACACACAGCATTCAATAAATTACAAGACACTCAATACTTTATTATAAAATAGGCTTTGTGTTAGATGATTAAGCCCAACTGTAGGTAAATGTAAGTATTGTGAGCATATTTAGAGTAGGCTAAAACACACCATGCTATTTGGTACGTTAGGTGTATGCATCTTTAATTCACTATAGGTTTATTGGGATGTAACTCTATCGTGAGTCAAGAAGCATCTATATATCCAACAGAAACGTGTGCATATGTGTACCAAAATAAATGTATGAGAATTTTCTTAAGAGTACTGCTTAGAATAGCTCCAAACTGGAAGCAACCCAAGTTCTGATCAACAGGATAAATTGTAGTTTATTCATATAATGGAAAAATGGACAGAAATGAAAATGAATGAACTATAACTCACACAACTTAAGAATCTAAAAAGCACAATACTGAATGAAAGAAGGAAGGCCCAAAAGCATTCTGTTCACATAAAATTCAAAATCAGGCAAAAGGGGCCAAGCACGGTGGCTCACGCCTATAACCCAGCACTTTGGGAGGCAGAAGCAGGTAGATCGCCCAAGGTCAGGAGTTCGAGACCAGCCTGGCCAACATGGTGAAACCCCATTTCTACTAAAAATACAAAAATTAGCTGGGCGTGGTGGCGGGAGCCTGTAACCCCAGCTACTTGTAAGGCGGAAGCAGGAGAATAGCTTGAACTCAGGAGGCAGAGGTTGCAGTGGGCTGAAATCGTGCCACTGCACTCTAGCCTGGGCGACAAGAGCAAAGCTCTGTCTCTTAAAAAAAAAGAAAAAAAAATCCCCACAAAATCAGGCAAAAGAGAAGTAGAACTACCACTCTCCATATACACACAAAAAGCAAACAACTTATCACCACCAAAGCTGGGACAGTGATTATTTATTCAAGTAAGGAGAATGTTATTTATTATACCGGAGGACTACACAGGGGGCTTCTGGATTACTGGTATTGTTTTATTTCTTGTCCTGGGTAAGAGTTACACAGATGTTTACTATACAATTACCTGTTAAGCTGTATCTATTTTTTCTTTTGTTCTATATACTTTTCCATATATACATGACATTGCATGACATAAAATCTTAAAACTAAAAGATCTTAGAAAAGTATCAGTGAATCTTTGCAGTGGGGATGTAAAATACAACTTAGAGAAAATGTGCTTCCACATCAATATGGAAAAAAACATGACAATGTTTATCATTTACCATTAGCTACCAAGTAATGTACTTTGTTAATAAAGTACAGTTTTATATCCACACAAGAAATATTTACATTGAGCACTTGAGCACTTAAGCACGCCAGACACTATTCTAGTCATTGGGAGACTACATCAGTGAATAAAACAGCACTTACAAAAAGGCACTGTTTTACAAAAACAGTGAGAAGGACAATAAGCAAAAATAAAACATGGTAAAGGGAAAAGTGAGGGTCATACTACATTCCATAGGGTAATCAGGGAAATCCTCATTGATAGGTGACATCTGAACAGAGAGAGACATAAAAGAATCAAGACACTATTCCATGCAGAAATCCGGGGAACAGACTGAGAGAAAAATAGAAACCCCAAATGCCAAAGGACTTAAGGCAGGACTATGCTTGAAGTATTGAAGAAATGTAAAGGCCAGTCCGCAGGTGGGAGCACAATAACTGATAGGACAATGTGTAGAAAGTGAGGATGGGGGATGGGAGGGAGGGGAGAGATCATGCAGGCCACTGCAGAACTTTGTAAAGACTCTTCCTAAGAAAGATGGGCTATAATCCCAGCACTCTGAGAGGCTGACGCCGGAGGATTGAGGTCAGGAGTTTGAGACTATCCTGGGTAACATAGGAGGCCCTGTCTCTAAAAAAAAATTAGGTGCAGTGGCCTATGCCCATGTTCTTGCTATTCAGGAGGCTGAGGTGGGGAGGATCACTTGAACCCAGGAATTCAAGGCTGCAGTGAGCTAGGATTGTGCCACTGCACTCCAGCCTGAACTATGACTTATGTATTAAAAACATCATTCTGGTCTTTTAAAAGGCACTATTAAAAAACAAGAATAGCTGCCAGCTCCTTTTCCACATAGAAAATTATGACATTCCATTTGGATACATTATATTTAGGTTCACAGAAAATAAAAATCAAATTCATTTATTTACAAGAATCATTCTTCTGGTTCATATTAACAACAAATTTCTTCCTTACAGTGTTTTTTTTTTGTTTTTTCTTCCTTTTTTTGAGACAGGGTCACGTTCTGTCATCCAAACCGGAGTGCAGTGCAGTGGCAAAATCAAGGCTCGCTGCAGCTTCCATTTCCTGGGCTTCAGTGATCCTCCCACCGAAGCCTCCCAAGTAGCTGGGACTAGGACTAGGACTACAGGCACATGCCACCATGTCAGCTAATTTTTAAATTTTTTGTATAGATGGGATTTCATCATGTTGCCCAGGTTGGTTTCAAATTACTGGGCTGAATCCTTCTGCCTTGGCCTCCCAAAGTGCTGAAAAAATAGGTGTGAGCCACCGTGCCTGGCCTGTTTTTTTTTTTTTTTTTTAAAAAACAGTGAAAGTGTAATACTCCTGCTGTCCTTCAACTTACAGTGCCTAGTTTTGCTTTTTAAAACTATGGTAAAATTTACCATCTTATCCCTTTTTAAGTGTAGAGTTCAGCAGTGTTAAATATATTAACACTATTGTTTACAGTGACCAGTTTTAAAGGCTTAAATTTACACTGATATTTATAAACTCTACTATAAATATATGTGTATGTACATATATAGTTATTATTTAAGTAGCATACTTTATCCAATTTTTTTGAGACAGAGTCGCGCTCTGTCACCTAGGCTGGAGTGCAATGGTGCAATCTTAGCTCACTGCAAACCTCCACCTCCTAGGTTCAAGTGATTCTCCTGCCTCAGCCCCCTGAGTAGCTGGGATTACAAGTGCCCACCACCATGCCTGGCTAATTTTCTTATTTTTAGTAGAGACGGGGTTTCACTGTGCTGACCAGGCTGGTCTCAAACTCCTGACCTCAGGTGATCTGCCCGCCTTGGACTCCCAAAGTGCTGGGATTAGAGGCGTGTGCCACACGCCTTACCTATTTAAGTAGTATACTTTAATTTTCTGGTAGGCTCAATGAATGATGGTAGGGTACGAGCTGGGATGATATACAGGTCTTGCTAATAAATTTGCATGAATGAGTGAAGTATCAAAAAATGAACTCAGAGCTGAAGTTTATCATTTTGTGGCTGGTTACCACAAACATAATGAGCACAAGTTCCCGTGACTGAGTTTTAAAGTACCAGATTTTTAGGTACCAGGATAACTCTTTAAACACTATTCTCTCACAAGTGAAATCAGTGGGTCAGTTCAAACTATTACGTGAGTAAAATGTAATGATATAATAGTTGGATCGTTAAAGAATATAAATATACATACAAATATACTATAGTACACAATTTTGAGATGTTAGTTTTTAAACTATTTTAATGCATGATGAAGAAAAGACCTGCGGTTTTTAAATTGGTAATATTGACAGTTCCAAATGCTTTTGGGGGAATCATCACACATTTCAGAATGCTGCTATTGCCTATCACTGGCAGTTTACACAAATGTGAGTTGATTTTTACCTCTGTGAAGAGACGGGCATCATCAGAAAGCATATTATAATCCTGTGCACATTTCTTTGCAGAATTCTGCAAAAACTTTAGGAACTCAGTAACTTCTTCGTTCACATGTTTTCTCATATCCTGATTTTTAAAAAAGTAGACATGTCTTGGGATAAAAAGTTTCATTAAAAAACAATCAATTTCTTAATCATTGCTATAATAATTTGGACTTAATAATTAAAGTATCAAATCCAAAGCAGAAATCAAAGAAGTCAGTAAAAGTTATTACATAGTAACGATAAACTGCTATTAAAAACTCCACAAAATAGAAAAGCAAATGACTAAGACTATACAATACATGCTCAGGAATTGAGAAGCTGATTTTATAAAATGCTGTCAAAATTTTTTTTTAAATTTACTTTTTGAGGCGGAGTCTCGCTTTGTTGCACAGGCTGGAGTGTGGTGGCACGATTTCAGCTCACTGCAACCTCCGCCTCCCGAGTAGCTGGGGCTACAGGCGCCTCCTCACCTGGCTAATTTTTTGTATTTTTAGTAGAGATGGGGTTTCGCCATGTTGGCCAGGCTGGTCTCGAGCTCCTGACCTCAGGTGATCTACCTGCCTCAGCCTCCCAAGGTGTTGGGATTATAGGCACGAGCCACCGTGCCTGGCCTCAAATTTTTTTAAAAAGACATACATCCAAATTGAAAAATGAGCAAATAATATAAACAAGCAAGTTACCAAAGAAAAAATAAAAATGGCTTATCCACATATGGAAAATGTTTATTTTCATTAGTAATCATAAATTAAATTAATGTAAAGCAAGAGATCACTTTTCCAATTTTAAATTAAAGGCAAAAAAGGTCATGTCCAATATTAGTGAAGATGGTTTTTTTTTTTTAAATTTGATTTCAATTTTCTATTACCTTATCCCTGTAGGATTAGAGAAGACAGTTTTTTCAAAACCTGTCATACAACAGAGGTACAAACAAACTGGTTTAAACTTTTTGTAGAACAATTTACGCATGTGTAACTGCAGATCAAAGCTTTGAAAATATGCATAATGTTTTGGTCTGGCAGTTTTATTTTTAAGAATTTATCTTATGGAAACTATCATCGATATGAACAAAGATTTTGCTACAAAGATGTTCAGCACAGCATCATTTATATAATTGAGAGAATTTGGAAAAGTCTTAATTGAAGTAATAATTAAGCAATAATTTAAAATTGGTATAATCTATGTAAAGTTCTACTGCTAGTACTTAAGATGAAATGGAGTAAGACATGCTAAGCAGTGGAGCAAAATGCTTGAACTATAATGGAATCAACAAAAGAATTAAAGCACCATTGCTCTGTCAAGTAATCTCCTTAAATTTTCCATTTTAAAAAAGATGAGCAGACCTAAAAACATAAATGTACATTTAAGATAAAAATATTTCCTAATTTTTAATATTTTTTCCTGAAACTGAAGAATAGAATACATACCAAGTACTGCAAGTAGTCATTTTTATTTATTCCAACAGCTTTGGAATTTGCAGGAATCTTTGCGTATTTAACCAACAAGTCCACATAACTCCTCTGCTCTCTCTGTGAGAAACGAGAGAAACGAGGATAAGGAACTCTTGGTTTTGGAAGAAGAACCATTCCAATTGTGGTTTTAACTTTTTCCTTTGCTTGAGTTGCTGAACTAACTGCCGGCTCATTTTCTACAGAACTTGCTGAAGCATTCAAATTTTCTCCTATACGTCTGGAAAACAAAATATAATTTACAAATATGTGCTTTTCACATGAAGATTACTATCATGGAACGTCATGATTCTCAATCACTAGGGAGAATATAGCGTGATTAACAGAGTAAACTCTGGATTATTATCTAACTCTGCCACCTGCATTTTGATGTTTAGCCATTTAAAGTAGATTAAGTATTCTGTGGGATAGGTTCACAATGCCAACTTACCTTCAATTACCTGATGGAGAGGAAGAGGCATACTTATTCAATTTAGAACTTTTTTCCCCATTAATAAAGAGGTGAAAATCATTCTTGCCAATTACATATGCAGGTATTTTATGTTTACATTGTATTACAATTTGAGTTCTTAATACTTAAATTCATCACTAAGATTTATCAGTTAATATGGTGAACAAAACCTACTAAGAACACAATGTAATGCAATCACAAATTTGAGGTTAACAAAAATTCATTGAGATTTTAAATGTTCCGATTTCCTCTGCTTATCTCAAAAATTAAGAGAATTCTAACATATGCACCGTATTTTTTGAAAGCAGTAATGGTTTTGGAAAAGTTGTACAATCCTCTATCACTCTGGTACATGGCTGAGTTCATGCAAATGACTTTATGCTTTTCATGGATGCCAAACAAAACTCCTGGCATATCTTTAATGAAATGTACCAGAAGAGAAAGCAGTGAGCAGTTTCAGAACTTGTTACCATATTTGTTTATGGAATGTGTGAAGGTTGTCAGAATCACAATGGAGTCACCAATGTTTAAAAATCCTTGATATCATGGAATACTATGCAGCCATAAAAAGGAATGAGATCATGTCCTTTGCAGGGGCACAAATGGAACTGGAAGCCATTATCCTCAGCAAAGTAACACAAGAACAGAAAACCAAACACCACATGTTCTCACTTATAAGTGGGAGCTGAAAAATGAGAATGCATGGACACAAGGAAGGGAATACACATGGGCCTGTTGTGGGGTGGGGTTGGGGTAGGAGAACATTAGGAAAAATAGCTAATGCATGCTGGGCTTAATACCTAGGTGATGGGTTGGTAAGTACAGCAAACCACTATGGCACATGTTTACCTACCTAACGAACCTGCGCATCCTGCACATGTACTCTGGAACTTAAAAAAACAAAACAAAACAAAACCCCCCCCCCAATAATTAGAGCTAGTGAAGGCCATGAAGACAGAGTTCTCATGTTTGAATTCCTGATAACAAAATACTTCTGCAAGGGTATTTGTTCAGGAACTGCCCGTCCAACCTTGGATTGGTGTCACCTTTGTTATTATCTTTCAAAGATCAAGTATAACTATTTCAAAACAATCACATAATCCTAATTTTTTCCTTTAAAAATCTTTGTCCTCCTTTACCTCCCTGAATACGCACATAGTTTACTATGGCATACATATTCCCATTGCAATGCTTTACACCCAAATAAATTTCTTTTATTTTAGAGAGTTTCTCTGTTACTCAGATTCACAAATGCTACCCCTACTTTTAAGAAGTCACCTTATCCAAATTAAGGTCTATGAACACAACTTCCTTATCTTATTCATAACCCGTCTCTATTTTTGCTATTCAGTTATTATAATCTACATTTTAAATAAGAGACTTTAGAAGTGCATCAGAAACTATACTTCCTTGGCCTGTACGACTGTAATTTCCACCACAGTAACTGTTCCTATAACCTGGCTCCAAATTACACAATAATCCAGAAAGGAAGGGAAACTAATGAGAAAGATGGACATCTGCTGACTCATTCTTCATTCCTCCATTTGTTAATATTTATTAACTACCATGTGCCAGCCTATGCTAGGTACTGGAAATACAACACTAAGTACAATACCATCTCCAATCTCCAGGATGTTATAATCAAGTGCATTAGAGAAGTCAATGAAGAAGAAAGAAAAGTAGATATGTACATCAACACAATGCGACTATGGAGAACTTAGGTTTCCAAAGTGAACATACCAAGTAGGTGACTGAAGAGAATCCTAAGAACATCATGATCAGGGATTAAGGGAGAAAAAGAGAAGGAAGAGAAAATATCCATAGCAGTGGTTCTCAATCAAGGCAGTTTTAATGTCCCCAGGGCCTTCTGGAAGCCTATAGGTGTATCTGGATTGTCACAAAAGAGGGGGGATTAAAGGCATTCAGAAGGGGGGGAAGACTAAATGTCTGCAATATGCACTACTATCGTGCATAACTTTCAACAGTCCCTTTCAGGCTTTTTCTTACCAGGTACAAATAAGTCTAGTCTGTTATTATTTATCCTAACAGTACATTTTATTTTTCCTATGATTATTTTATGGTATGCTTTATTCTCTCTTAAATATTTTAAATGAACTTAAATAAATGAACTGTATTCATTTTAACTGATGCATCTCACTACCTCATTATATCTCATAATGCAGTAGTCTCTATGAATTTACATAAAAATAAATTATTTCACACTTATTGTTTTTAAAAATTATATCTATTAATTTCATTTTAAGCTAGTAAAGGAGGTATCTTATTTCTTATAAATATCTGTCATAAAAAGTGGGAGGGTATCAGTCTGAAACGGCTGAGAATTACTAATTTAGATCTGCATCTGGACAAAGGGTGAGTTACGTTCCATCCAAACTACTCCTGATTTGTTTTAAATTAACTTTATAATACTAGAATAAATATGTCAAAAATTCCAAAAGATGACAACAGTTTTTTAGAAAATATGTAGGTCCCCAAATAAAGAAAAAAACATTTAACACCACTCTCTCAGAGCGAACCAATGGATAAAAAACTACTCAAAGAGCTGATAAACGAATGGGAGAAGAATTTTGGAAATTAAAATTAGGATGCTTAGGTTGGCTCTGAAAATAACACAGGTAAAAAAAGACATAGCTACTAAAGTTTCTCCAATAATTGTATAAAAATAAGCCTATTTTAGGTTAACAAAATGAACATTAACTGCTGATCTTGGGAGAAATGTATTACAGCAAATTGACTTCTTACTAGAAAATGTCTTGAGAGCTATTCAAACCTAACAGTATTGTGTCTGCACTCTTAACAATACTGCTACACAGCTGTCTCTCTGAATATGAGAACATGTCTGTCCTGTGCCAAAAACTGGCAAATTTAATTAAGCTGCTGCAGCAACAAGATGCTGACTCAGATATGCCAGACTAGGAATGTCAAGGAATTCTAGCAGTTTAAATTGGCTACATTCAGCAAAGAATGAAATGGTAGCACATCAAGATCATTTCCTTGTGCGGTGCTGTCAAAATCTTCATCAGGGTGTAAACCAAAAGCATCTGACAGGGTTTCTCTATCCACGTATACACCATTATATTTTATTTTGGTTGACGGTTTTAAGTTTTGCCCCTGCATTTTGTCAACTGCCCATTCTCCTTTCTTAAACTTTCCACGGAAAACAAAAACAAAAACAGGGCAGAATCCAAAACTTTTAAGTTTCCTATACTTTAAGTACTAGTTTGGTAGCTTGTTTAAACGTCGCATTTGAAAATGGTGCTTCTAATCTCCATTTCAAGTCTACTAGTATCTTCTGAGTTTGATTTATTTTCCTAAATTAAATGTGTTAAAGCTTTATATATATATATTTCTATTTAAAGCTATTTCCTGGCCGGACGCGGTGGCTCACGCCTGTAATCCCAGCACTCTGGGAGGCCGAGGCGGGCAGATCATGAGGTCAGGAGATCGAGACCATCCTGGCTAACACGGTGAAACTCCGTCTCTACTAAAAATACAAAATAATTAGCCGGGCGTGGTGGCGGGCGCCTGTAGTCCCAGCTACTCGGAGGCTGAGGCAGGAGAATGGCGGGAACCTGGGAGGCGGAGCTTGCAGTGAGCTGACATGGTGCCACTGGACTCAAGCCTGGGCGACAAAGCGAGACTCCGTCTCAAAAAAAAAAAAAAAAAAAAAAAAAAAAGGCTATTTCCCCCCTTATTTGCTTAAAATTCAGTTATGAGTATCTGCAAACAGAAACTTTAATTTTAAAAAAAGGCAATTGTTTACATGATTGTTTACATTGTTTACATAACTAAAAAAGGCTATTTCTACATGAATGGCTCATGGGGCATTTTAAAATCCTTTTTTATTTTCTTGGGAGACTTTGGAAATATTCCGTAATTTTTTTTTTCATGCTTCAAAGAAAAGTAACACAATATTAACTTTTTATATTATTCATTTGTAAAAACACTATTCAAGTTGTCCTTTCATTTTACAAACACTTATGGAGCACAGAGAGCAAAAGGAAAATCTTTTTTATCTTGAAATTAACAGAATAAAAGGCCTTGTTTTTCAACAAGAAAACTGTAAACAATAAAGCCTGAAATAATTGTAATAATTATTACAGTAATTAAGAATTATTACAGTAATTACTATAACAATGACTGTAATAATTCTTAATAAAACTTAAGGTTAGGAAAAAAGACTAGAAACATATCAATAACTTGTGTATTTTTTCTATAGTACAAGGTAAATTATACTAATAGATTATTTTGTGCTCTATAGAAATCTAAAGAAAACAAGGATATTCTAAGAAAAAAATATGTTAGGAGTTAGATATACCCAACTTCCAGCAAAATGCCTTTTTCCTTGTGCAAAGCCAGGCTACAACCCACACCTGGGATATGCTAAACAGAAGTGGACTTGAACCATTAAAATAAACTGGGCACACTGGCATGTACCTATAATCCCATCTATTCAGGTGGTTGAGGCAGGAGGATCACCTGAGCCCAGGAATTTGAGTCTAGCCTGGGCAACATGGCAAGACTTTAACTCTAAAGTTAAAAATAAAATGAGAAGCAGTGGCAAGACGAAGATTAATACCAGAAATTTTTAGTGTGAAAAGAGAAAGGCTGAGACGAAAGTTTTTTTTAATTTGAGATAAGGTCTCAAATTTTGAGATGGGGTCTTGCTCTGTTGTCCAGGAGTGCAGTGGTGTGAGCATGGCTCACTGTGGCCTTGACCTCCCAGGCTCAAGTGATCCTCCCACCTCAGTTTCCCAAGCAGCTGGGACCACACGTGCATGCCACCACACCAGCTAATTTTTAAATTATGTGTAGAGACAAAGTCTTGCTATGTTGCCCGGGCTGGTCTTGAACTCCTGGGCTCAAGTGATCCTCTTGCTCCTAGCCTCCCAAAGTGTTGTGATTATAGGCATGAGCTACTGTGCCCAGCTGAGATTATGTGTGTGTGTGTGTGTCTGTGTGTGTGTGTGTGTGGGAGGGGGCGGAGGGGGGGAGAGAGAGGGGGGGGAGAGAGAGAGAGAGAGAGAGAGAGAGACAGACAGACAGACAGGGTCTCACTCTGTTGCCCAGGCTGGAGTACAGTAGCGTGATCCTGGCTCACTGCAGCCTCAACATCCCTGGACTCAGGTGATCCTCACACCTCAGCCTCCCCAGTAGCTGAGACTGCAGGTGCACAACCACACCTGGCTATTTTTTGTATTTTTGTAGAGACAGGGTCTCACCATGTTGCCCAGGCTTGTCTTGACCTCCTGGGCTCAAGTGATCCAGCTGCTCTGGCCTCCTAAAGGCTGGTATTACAGGTGTGAGCCACCTACGCCTGACCTGAGATGATTCCCTTTTTTTAAAGACAGACATATGTTCTCTAAATCCCAGGACAATAGAATTTATAGCAATTTTTGATCCAAATAAACAATGACTATTCTTTATTTAATTGGTAGTAAGTTTTAAGAAATTAGTTATCCTAAAAAACTGTATAAGTTGAATAACGAATAGTTTTTAAAAATATCCATAGATGTACATACATAAGGGAGTCTACTGCTTTAACTTTATATATCCGACACCAGCACAGATACTACAACTATGCACTTTGGCAAGAAGAAAGTTGCTTCTGAAACTGCCTCTTTAAAACATTTATTTTTAAAAAATTGTCTCTTTTTTTTGTAGACAGGATCTCACTCTGTTGCCCAGGCAGGAATATAGTGGCACAATCATAGCTCACTGCAGTCTCAAACTCCTGGGCTCAAGTGACCCTCGTGCCTCAGCCTCCTGAGTAAGTAGGACTATAGGTATGTGCCACTACATACAGCGAATTGTTTTTGGAGAGACAGGGTCTCAATTTGTTTGCCCAGGCTGGGAGTCATCCTCCTGCCTTACCCTTTCAAAATGCTGAGATTACAGGTGTGAGCCACTGAGCCTGGACTAAAATTGTCTCTTTACTACAACTTCTGCTTGTTTTTACGTAAACTTATGCATTCATTTGATGGAATCAAAAAAGCACTTTTTTCTTTAATGCTTTTAATAGCAATCTGGCAACATCTATCAAAATAAATATATATACATACTCTCTACTGACAGGAGTTTATCCTACTTATACAAGCACATGCAAAAAGGATGCTCACATTTCTAACAGTAACGGTAACAAGCTAAATTATCAACAGAGGTCAATCTAAAAATTATATTCACCCAACAATAGAATACAATATAGCTATGGGCTGCACAGGGTGGCTCATGCCTGTAATCCCAGCAAGTGGAGTAGGATGTGCAGTAAATGGAAAGTTTTTAATCCTGTTTTTAAATCCATTCTGCCAATCCATCCTTTCATTGGGGAGTTTAATTAATTTACATTTAAGTTATTGATAAGTAAGGACTATTACTATTTTATTAATTGTTTTCTGTATGTCTTACAGCTTTTTTGTTCCTCATTTCTTCCCAGTGAGCATATACAAGTCTTTAAAGAAGTCTAAGTATAAATGAGAGAAGAGGTAAGAAGGTAATTAGGAGAAAATGTGGAGTCCAGGGATTATTTAAAACAGGAAAACTTGAGCATGTTCAAATACTGATTAAGCTGGCCAGGCAGAGTGGTTCCTGGCTGTAATCCCAGCACTTTGGGAGGTCAAGGTGGAGAATTACTTGAAGCCAGGAGTTCAAGATCAGCTTGGGAAACACAGCAAGACCATGTCTCTTAAAAAAAACAGAACAAAAACCAAAAAGTAATCAAGATGACTGAAAATGGGAGAGAACAAAGATAGAGGAGTAAGAGGGGACAACGGACAGAAAAGATAACTGAGAAAGCAGGAAAAGATGGGGAGATACACTTCCTCCACTGTAAAAGGAGAAAGGAAGAAAGTAAATGTTGAGCTTCCCTGGGAGTATTTCCTAATTCCTCATTTGGTGTATTTACACATTTTTCTAGTAAACTCAATTACTTGGTTTTCGGATTCATTAACAACATCGTAGAAATAGTCGATCAAAAAGGATAGAAGAGCTACTACAGGCAAGTGAGCAGTAAGAAGTAAAAATTATCATTTAATAGTCATTAAATATCAGAGAGGAAAAAAACCTTTAGCAATTTGGCAGTATCTATCAAAATACAAAATGTACATATTGTCTGACCAAACAATTCAATTTCCATGAGTGTATCTTATAGAAGTAACTATAAAAATTTACCAATATATTTTTAATTACAAAAAAAAAAAAAAAAAGAAAAAAGGGAACACAATGTTTTGCAACACAGGACTAGCTAAATGAATTAAAAGTACATCTGTAAGCTATATAGCGAGGTAATATGCAACCATTAAGATTTGAACTAAATGTTGGGGCATGAAAATATATTCAGACTATCACTTTAAATGATAGATAACTGCAAAACAGTTTCACAGTATATTTTTAGTATGATCCTATTTTGTATTGCATACATGTGTACGTATGTGTGCATGTGCATATGTTATAAACAGTATACTATTTAGTACTAAACAATTATTAGTATAATATTAGTACTACACTAAAACATTTATTGGTATAAATGTTTGTATACTATTATACTATATCAGTATAGCATTATAAAAATTATTGGGACACTTTAGCATAGTATTATAAAATACTATAAAACTGTTTTGCAGTTCATGTGTGGAGAAAGGACTGAAGGTCTGAAAAGAAATATCAAAGTGTTAAAAGTTGTTTTATTTTAAACATTTCTATAATTTGAATGTTTCTATAATTCAAACATTTCTATAATTTGAATATATTAGAGATACACATAAAACTTCAACTATCGGAAAAACAACAATCAAATATGGAAATAAATAACCAAATAAACATATTACCTGTTGGATAAAACACATAGTTCTTTTAAACTTGGAGCCATGGAATGATCTTTATAATTTTCTCGAGAGAAAAATGTCTTAAGGCCATTTTTTGGGGAAATATCCCTGTGAAACAAAGTAATTTACTTACATTGGACAATTCAAAATCTCATGCTAAGACACATAATGGCACAATTGTAACTTATAATTTCATACTTTCTTACCCCCCATCCCCAGACAATCTCTCCTTACTATGTTTAATTTCATATATCAGATCCGTGGGCTTAGAATTGTTACTTCTTGATAGCTTTAAACCCAGGCCCATTATGAAATTCTCCAGCTCCAATAATCAGCCCTGCATTTTCTCCAGTACATAATTAAATAAATGTCACAGAGACTGGAGAGTTAAAGATAGAAAAGACTGAAGTATAATCAAGGGTCTGTCAAAGGCTGGCCTCACTTCTGGCTCTAGGACATAACATTAAGATATTGGTTGCTGAAAAGAAAATACTTCTCAACTTATTTTTGTTTCATGCACTACTGTGCTGAGCCAAAAGACACTACGAAGACTACATATCCTATCTATTTTGTTTACTTTGGCAAATGGAATCAATGGTTTGCTAAAACCACCTCAAAGGTGATATGATTTTTCATAACACCATAACTAATTTAGAGACGAACATATATTCAATGCTTTCCATATAGTTAGGCATCCAAAAATGCTGTTTGAATGAAGGAATTAAAAATTTGAAAACACTGAATCCATTAATCTAGGGAGGACAAAGGTCAGTAAAATTCTGTGGAAAAGGATAATTCCAAGGGCTACAACATTGTGCAAAGGTTCTAAACCACAACTGGTTCCACAACGCCAGCGGTATATAAGATCATCTGTGCTACATCTGAACGCATACTTCATAGCACTGGCAAGGAATGCAAATGGACATACTTCTTACCTAATCAAATGGTAACTTCTGGGTGTCCTAGTGCCCAAATAGGAAATTCTAGCATATTTGCTCCATACTCTTCTTTTAACTGTTCTTAAAGGCATTTATCCAAAAAACCATACTAAGGTATTAATGGTAAAATTAGAATGTCTTATTTGCTATGTACCACTATAGTTTCTTATTACCTTGTTGTGGTATTGTATCTGTGACATCTCAATAAATTCTTAAGTTTCTGCACATCATATAAAAACAAAGTCAAGGGCCTCAGGGATTGTGAGCTCCCTGGGGACGGGAGTATTGCTAGCAGTAAACAAATACTTATTGAACATACTGACTTAATATTCTGAGTCAGGTACTATTTTAATACTCTTTGTAACCGTTTATAACATTTGATCCTTCTTGGCTGGCTCAGTAAATGTGTGTTAAAATGAACTAAATCAGCACATGTATTTGCTAGATGTCTACAAAACCACTATAATATTTAACCAGGCTCTCTATTTGCAAAGTTCTCATTCACTTCTAAAACACAGTCTATGCATTTATATTATCATTTGATATAGATTTCAATATAACAGAAAGCATGTCTATTCTTTTTTTTTTGAGACGGAGTCTCGCTCTGTCGCCCAGGCTGGAGTAAGCATGTCTATTCTTAAAGAGGGTCTTTTTTATTACTTGCATGGAAATGGGCAAGGTTCTTGGACACAAGAATATTCCAGAATCTCTCCTTCTGGAGACCAGCAATAAATACCTGAGAGAGACCTTCAGGAGACCAGCAATAAATACCTAAGGGAATTATACCTAAAAATAATTTGAGTGCTGAATTGTTGTTCCAATATAGGAATGGAAGTGTAGTCAGCCATAACTCTAGCGTTCAGTATTTGAGGATGAGGATAACGTACATTCGGAAACCTTAAACTTGTATCTTCTGTTTCTTCCAAATCTCTCTATGCCAGGAATCTATTTTCTTATGTCAACCATCAGCCCCACTACACTCCTCTTCAGTGGATTACAAAGTAGCTACAACTCACCAATTCAGTCCTGGTTCACTTATGACCATCTTGGAGCTCATCTTTCTAGATTTCTGCTTCACTCTAGCTCACAGTTCACAGCTGCCTGGCTGCGAAGGCTCCAACAGAGGCAGGATCCCTCCAGAACTTACTCAGCTGAGGAAAAACAAAAGGCCAAGATCAAAAGCAAGCGATTGGCTAGGCTAGCTGCTGTTAGGTGAGGAAAAATCTCTCCCTAAATATCTACCCTCAACAGACTGTGGCACCTAAAACAGAATACAGCAGACCCAAGGTTCTCTGTGGCAAAGCAGCAATGACCATACAGGACGAGCCTTTTTCTATTTAATCTACGCCGGGAGTGTTACTCTTAGGACACCCACTATGGAAATAAGAGCTGAAACAGAATGGTGTTCTCATTGCTTGCATACTAGGCCACTTGATGGCATGGAACTGGAAGTCAACTCCGTTTTCCATTCCGTTACTGCCAAAATAAATCTTGCTTTTGTTTTCCCGACCATGCTTTGTTTTGGGGCAGATTCTGGCAGGCACCGCATGACAAAAGCTACCTCGACATCAGGAAGCTTAGGCCTTTCAGAGAACCTCATATTTGAGGAGACTGAGGTCAACTCAAGTGACATTTCACAAGATCACTTACAGACATCATCAGGACTAGAAATCAGGCTTGATGTCTTCATGTTCAGTATTTCTCCCGTGATCCCAGGCAGACTGATAAAGTGACATACGAGAACCTAGTCAAATTTAGGAGTCGGTCTCTCGGCACCGGACGGGCCCGACCGGCTCCCACTTAATCTACCTCTCACACTTCGACCCAGAGTGGAGCCGGGGGGAAGGGTCGATGAAGGCAAAAGAAACGGCTGAGGGAAAGGGGACGCAAGGAAAGGGGAAACAAGTTCCAGAAAGGCAGGTAAAAGTGCAAGCAAAGCAGGGGTAGGAGCCGCGCAGAGCCAGGAGCAAAGGGTCCTGGCCCGGCCGCCATGTTCCCTCCTCCCGCCCCTGCATGAGGACGCCCGCTGGCCCAGCAGCGCCCTCCCGTCCGCGTCTCGGCTGCAACACAGCCTTTCCGCCCACCTCATGGTCCGCGGCGGCTCTTGCCCAGGCCGCAGCCACACACCACACACGCTCCACCCCACTCCTCACATTGTCGCGCGCGCCCGGGAAAGACCATATTTAAAGGATGTGGACGCGCCGACTCGGCTCTGCGTGATGACGTCACCAGCGACATAGTGGGCGGGGCCTTGCGTCCGGACTGCAGCTCACCTTCTTCACTCCCGCCACGCGCGCTCGGTGTGGTTCTGGCAGCGAAGGGCGAGACTGGGCTCCCTAGGCGGAAGTGGTTGGAGGCTGCATGTTTTCCTAGAAAGTCCTCGACCTTCGTCGGGGAGAGCAGGGGAGTGATAAATTGGAAGGAGGACAAGCGACAAGTGCAGTACTGGAAAGACCCAAACATACTTGGTTGTGACCTCAGGCAAGTTTCCTGACTTCCCTAACCCAGAGTTCTCATATGTAAAATGGAGATGAAATTGTTACTGCTGCTTCATACGGTTTTTTGGAAAGGATTAAATGAAACAAAGGATGAAGCTGTGCTCTGCACAGTACCTGGCTCGTAGTAGGGCCTCATTAAGTACTCCTTCACCTCTGCTCCACTCCCCGTCCAGTTTTAGCTGTCAGTTTCCACCAGAGACCATTCTGGTTCAAACACTAGTTTTGTTCTCATTCATTACGGAAAGATTTATTGACCATAAACAGTAATTTTGCTTGGTGCTGGGTACACATGGACTAAGACTGAATACTGATTTTTCCAGTGCTTTGGCTCTCTGGCAATCTAAGACATTTACATTAAGTACAATAGAAAGTAATAAGCTACATAAGAAAGGTGTATAGAAAAAATTGAGGTTAGAGGGAGAGGAATAGCTAGTGTGGGGGCAAAACGCAGCTTTGAATAGTATTGAGTACTTACATGTCAGTTACTGCACTGGGCATCTGCCATGTGGGCTCATTTGAAGAATGTGGGTATGTGGAATGAAGAGAAAGGGCATTCTAGACAGACCAGCGCAAGTGTCAAAAGACAAAAATTTGACACATCTAAAGATCTCAATTGGCCTTATTGCGATTCTGGAATCAGGCAACACTTCATTCCATAAAATGGAATGAATGCCCCAATGAGTGGAACAGAGGAGGTTGGCTTTCCGGACAGAAAAAAGGGCTGTAGAAAGCAGAAACAACAAAAAGCAGATTGGCCATTTCAAAGTTACTTTCCTGGGGTGGAGACAGAACAACAGAAAGGTAACTGATAGGTTAACATCAGGTTGCTTGAAGTTACTCTTTGCCGTAAGGACTAAAACAGAGGAAATTCATTATCTTGCTGATTGAAGATTGAAACTGGCCTGTTATCCATCTCCTGATTTCTTGGAGGGCCAGATAACTCATTTTCAGTGTGGTGACCATGAGTGATTCCATTTTTATTTTAGTCTGGTCTGTTGGGGTCTAGTACAGAAGTTCAAAACAATGGCCTCCTATAATTTTGTTTAATACAAGGAACTGCATAAACCTATTGCATAAACAAAATGTGTGCTATTAGGGAAGCATGTTCTACATTTTATTTTAAGACAGAGTCTCCCAGACTGGAGTGCAGTGGTGCGATCTCAGCTCACTGCAACCTCTGCCTCCCAGGTTCAAGCGATTCTCCTGCATCAGTCTCCCTAGTAGCTGAGACTACAAGTGCACGCCACCACACTTTGCTAATTTTTGTGTTTTTTTAGTAGAGGTGGGGTTTCACCATGTTGGCCAGGGTGGTCTTGAACTCCTGACCTCAAGTGATCTGCCCCCTTCGCCTCTCTTAAGTGCTGGGATTACAGGTGTGAGCCACTACACCTGACTGACATTTTAGAATGATTTAGAATATTGTTAGAAATTATGTTAATGTAAAAAATATGCTACAAGAAACCATAGGTAGTTTATTTTGCCTGGAATGCAAGTTTTCTGAAGAGTAGTAGAGGAAAAGGGGTTGGAAAAACTGGTTGAAGCTAGAACACATAAGACTTTATAAGCCAGACGAAGGAAGTTTGACTTTATTGTATAAGAAATAAAATGCTAGGAAACAAACAACAAAAAAGCTTACTTAATGGCACAATCAGAACTGGCTGGCTGTGCTTCAGGAAAGTTCACCTGGCAACCTATGGAATTCATTGAAGGGAGGAGGCCAGTTAGGAGACAGTGTTTGTGAATGCTGAAAAAAATTAACCAATGCCTGGCACTGTGCACAGAGCATTTCTTTTTTTCTTTTCTTTTTTTTTTTTTTTTCCTGAGATGGAGTCTTCCTCTGTCGCCCAGGCTGGAGTGTAGTGGCACGATCTCAGCTCACTACAACCTGTGCCTCTCAGATTCAAGTGATTCTCCTGCCTCAGCCTCCTGAGTAGCTGGGACAACAGGTACGCGCCACCAAGCCCGGCTAATTTTAGTATTTTTAGTAGAGACAGGGTTTTACCGTGTTGGTTAAGATGGTCTCGAACTCCTGATCTCGTTATCCGCCCACCTCGGCCTCCCAAAGTGCTGGGATTACAGGCGTGAGCCGCCGCCGCGCCTGGCCACAGATAGTATTTCTTATTAGGTAGGTGATGTGGATGGCTTGTGTAGGACGAAGGCAGTGTCAAAGTTCATGTGTTGGGTACCTTCTAACAAAGCATGCAGTCAGGGAGAGTTGGGGACACCTGGCCTGGCCGGAAGGAACTGCTCTAATGGTTCAAGAGCTCACGCTGCTGGGAGGTACCTGCCCATGGTAGTGTGATATGGTAGCATCACCATACAGCTCTGTGTTGAGATTTCAGATAATCACCAAACAGTATGCTCTGAACTGGTATATCTGTTCAGTGGTTGCAAGATGGCACACAGAATCAGAATTTTTAGAACCAGAACATGAGTTGGAGATTATCTAGTCCAACCCTCTCGTTTTCCTTACAAGGAAATAGGCTCGTTTCAAGATTGTCAAGTGACTTTTCTAACATCACATGATCAGTGATAAAACTGGTACTAAAACTTAGGTCTCATAATTCTTGCCAACATGTGCATTGTGCGTCTTCCCAAAATTCATATGTTATATGAATATGTATATATATAAATTCATATGTCATATTATAGGAGCCTAATGGCCTCCTATAATTTTTGTTTACTACAAGAAATCCTAATGGTATTTGGAGATGGTATCTTTAGGAGGTAAGTAGGTTTAGATTAAGATACAAGGGTGCAGTCCCAATGATGGAGTTCACAGCCCTTGTCAGAAGAAGAGAAACCACAGCTCACTCTCTCCACCGAGTGAAGGTAGCCATCTGCAAGCCAGAAACAGAGTTCTCACTAGAAAACAAATTGGCTGGCAGCTGGATCTGGACTTCCAAGCCTCCAGAACTGTGAGAAAATAAATATCTGTTGTTTAAGCCTCCCAGGCTATGGAATTGTCATAGCAGCCCCAGCGGAGTAACATACAATACAATATGCATCCTTTCTTGTCTTTTTTGTAAACCACAAGAAGCTTAGTGGCAAGAACATGGACTTTTGGATTCCAGTAGATACGTGTCTCAGGTTTGCATCTCAGTTTTTCTGTCTACTGGCAGTGTGATCCTAGGCATGTTGTGTGTCCTCTGAGTCTCAGTTTCTTCCTCTGAATAATGGAGGCAGTGATACCTCACCTACAGAATTATTGTGAGGACTAGAATATATTAAAAGTGCATTGCAAAGAGTAAATGTTGAGTAAATACTAGCTATTACTATATAATTTTTCTGAAAGAAAAATCAAAGATGAACAAAACACAGTGGAGGTGGCACTGTACAGAGACTTATAATGCACAGAAGAAATGGTGGGCCGGGCGCGGTGCCTCAAGCCTGTAATCCCAGCACTTTGGGAGGCTGAGGTGGGCGGATCACCTGAGGTTGGGAGTTCAAGACCAGCCTGACCAACATGGAGAAACCCTGTCTGTACTAAAAATACAAAATTAGCCTGACGTGGTGGCGCATGCCTGTAATCCCAGATACTTGGGAGGCTGAGGCAGGAGAATCACTTGAACCTGGGAGGCATAGGTTGCACTTAGCCAAGATCATGCCATTGCACTCCAGCCTGGGCAACAAGAGCGAAATCAATCTCAAAAAAAGGAAAAAAAAAAAAAAAAGGAAATGGTATACTTATATATAGAAGATTCCTTTTTTTTTTTTTTTTTTTTGAGACGGAGTCTCGCTCTGTCACCCAGGCTGGAGTGCGGTGGCCGGATTCCATGGGACCACAAATGAGTAAGAAATTCATTCTGATGGAGACAATTTAGAGATTACTTCAGAGTTTAATTTACTTTGGGTCTTGAAGGATGAGTAGGAGTTCACTGGGTAACAAAGGGGCTGTGGGTTTTAAGGTGTGAAAAAAAAGGCACAGAAGTGTGAACAGCTCCACATGTTCTGGGGAAGAGGAAAAGAAGGTGTGGGGAAAAAAAAGCACAGAAGTGTGAACAGCTCCACATATTCTGGGGAAGAGGAAAAACTGTTGCATCGCTATGTTGGGGAAATGAAGGTTGTTGGACCAGAAATGGTGAAGCAGACTAGACAGGGTCTTCATTGCCATGCTAGAGATTTTGTACTTTATTTTCTGCATTATGGGGAATCTGTGTGTGTATATGTTTATGTGTGTTTTAAATAGCTTGAGTTATAAGCTACATATCACAAAATTCATTCATTTTAATTGTACCATTAGGTGACTTTTAGTAAATGTGTGAAGTTTCATAACCATCAACATGATAAAGTTTTGGAACATTTCCATTAACCCCCAAATCCTGTGTGCCCATTTGTAATCAGTGCCTCTTTCCAGCCCCAGGCAACTATTAATCTACTTTCTGTCTCTATAGGTTTGCCTTTTCTGGACATTTCATTTAATGAAATCATACAATATGTTGTCTTTTATGTCTGCATTCTTAGCGTAATGTTTTAAGGATCATCCATGTTGTAGCATGTATCAGTATTTATTCCTTTCTGTTGCTCAGTAGCAGCTCATTTATGGATATGCCCATTTTTTTTATCCATTCAACATTTGATGAACATTTAGATGGTTTCCACTTTTTGGCTTTTCTGAATAATGTTGCTGAGGGCAACATTTATGTGAACATTTTATGTGTACAAGTCTTTGTGTGAACTTTGCATTTTTATTTCCCTTGAGTAGATAATCAGGAGTGGAATTGTTGTATGGTAGATTTATGTTTAACTTTTTTTTCTATGTTGCTGAGGCTGGTTTCAAACACCTGGCCTCGGGTGATCCTCCCCTCGGCCTCCCAAAGTGCTGAGATTACAGGTGTGAGCCACCAGGCCCAGCCTATGTTTAACTTTTCAGAAAACTGTCAGATTGTTTCCCACAGCAATTGCACCATTTTATTCTGTGGATTTTTAAGCAGAAGAAAGATGTGGTTTTCAATTTCTGGTAAACTGGGGAACAAACGAACCCAGAAGTTGAATGAGAAGCCAATTTAATTTTGAAACAGTTTATAAGAGTATGTACTTGTTTGAGTTTATAAAATGTTTAATTGGACCAGAATTTGACAAAGAACTCTAAAAACTGCAAACATTGACTAAGCGAAGTTATCATAGTTGTTACTAGGTGTTCATTTCTTCTTGGGGACCAAATCAAGATAGATAAATGTGCAAGATCATCTTTTTTTTTTTTTTTTTAAATCAGTAATAAGTCATTTTTCTACCCCTCAGCTAATGAGCTTCCTTTGCTTGATATGGGGTAAACTTGGCCTTGGAATAGTTTACAGCTTGGTAACTGCTTCACTCAGGGAATTGCCTCATGAATTTACTATCATCCATAAGGTATTTTCAAAATGAAAATCCAGATATAGCCCTCTAGCAAGAAGGTTTCAATTTGGTAATTGATTCAGAAACTTTTGGGGAAAATACTGTTGCTAACTGCAGTTTGTTAAGTCAGGCCTTTCAGCAATAAATGGCATTTCAAGTGGGGAGGGAATCATCATTAATGCCGAAAACCAGCAAAATACTCTGGCCCAGGATATGCTGTGTAAGAACAGAATGGCTAAAGTGTTTGATTTTTTTCTACTCAGAAGATAATATTTTCTAAAATATATTTAGATACGTTCTGTATTATGTGGCCCCTGGGCTGAAAAAAATCCCAGAAATCATTGTTCACTTGAAAGATAGTCTTTTATAGCATGTAAGTGTCCTACAGAGAGAAGTTGATAACAGAGATAATTCCAAGTAGAAAATTTAAAAATTGTGTTTGTCTTTAGAATGCAGTGTGTGTTTTATCAGAGGGGTGGAGAGAGAATGGTAGAAGGGGTAGGTATGGGGCTTGTTAGGAAGTCATTATAATAGATTTTAGGCAAGGCTAATACTAATTTTTGTTCTTCAAGCAAAGAACAATTGATAGATGATGTAGTTTCTTCCCCACAAAAGGGAAGTTATACTGGAATTAAAAATATTGTTTGAGAAGTCTATCAAGTAGGTAAATAACAAATGGATTACTGATAGATGACTATATTATACTGGAGTTGACATTTTCCCCTCCCAAGGAGAAAAAAATCTAGAATCAAATTAAGTTCAGAAAGACTGGTTTCTCTCTTTCCAACATGAGAGATAAATGACATTAGAAAGAAACCAGGAGTTTTCTTCAGCTCACAACTGGTGGCACAGTGAAAGGAGAGGGCTCCTGTTAATCTCCTAGAGTGAGGCTTCTGCCACCGTTGGGAGTCCAGCCTTGCTTCAAAAGCTGGGAGTGGGGAGTAGAAGCAGTAGGGGAGCCATCACTGTGATTCTGATGGAATCCAGGGGGGTTCTCTTGACCAAACATTCCCTTCTCACTATCAAGTTCCGGAAATACCTTAAGCATTGAAATATCTTTTTTTCTTCCTGTCTCTGATGACTTATATGACATTAGTAACCTGTTTTGGACCATGGTTTTGAACACCACTGGGCCCTATCTTCAGTTTCTTCTTCAAAAGGGAAAGCCAAGGTGCTTAGTTGCATCTCAGCACAGCAGCAGCTATCTTTCCTACCACGATGCATGTGACTCGGTGTTTTCACAGGCCTGTTAGGAGAAGCTGAGGCCTCTGCACCTGCCCATTTGGTACAAACGCACATTAGATGTGAAGTCCGCTTTTGAGGGGCTAGACTTGCCCCTTGCTTCCTCTTGCCTCATGAAGAAAACTTTAGTAGTAACAGTGGCAACTAAGACATTCTTACTGACCAGACTATGGTTATTACTTTTGCTTTCTTTCCTAGACTTTATTAATAACCTGACATTTGTTGTCTTTCTGCTTTTCCTGTGAGATCATCAGAAACAGAATTTTAAGAAGTCTGTTCTATATTCCCATTTAAGTACCCTTTTTGAAACTGAGCAAGCTAATCCAGGATAAAGAGGCGGCTGTAAATCATTTTTAGCAAAAGGAGTTTAGGCATGAGTTTGGGCAGAGATCTAGAGGTGACAGATTTCATATTTTAAACTCTGTTTTCATTAACTCAATTTCTGCACACAGTAAAGTGTAGTGTTTATAATTATGTAGAATTTGATGGGCTACAAAGGTTTCACAAGCATAATATTTCATTCTGTTTTTGCTGAGGTAGTTAAACATAAAAGCAGGATTAGGGATTTACTACTTGCAGCAACTTTGGGGAATAATTCAGATACTTATTGAATGCTACTGAGTGTAGGGGATGCTTAGGCATTATGATATGTGGAGGAAAATGCCAGCTCAGTTGCCTTTATTCTGACTTCAGAGTATTTTATAATTTGAATGTCCTTGATATTACTTTGAAAGTAATTGATGACGAGGTTTTTGCACCGTTAAAATGGTGCAATACTTAGCTGATGCTAAATTTATGGTTCACCCCTAAGTAATTTACTCAAAGAAGGGGTGGGAGTGGGGCAATGACACTGCAGGTAGTCAGAGACTCGAATAATAAAGTCTTTGGCAACATTTTTGCAATTCAATTTTAATGATTTCTAAAGCAATGATGACAAAATATACTGTGCATTCAGGATTTCTCTCCTGCACTCAGGGAAGATAGGACTGATCAGTCATGTCACCCTTTTCCTTTGAGATAGGAAGCAACTTCAGAATTCTCAATTCTGCGTTTCCAAGAGTGACTGTCAATCAGTGGGTGTTATCTCACATGTTAATACTTTCTTTGCCTTCTCTGATCAAAAGCGTTGCCTGATCCTTTTAAACATATTTTCCCTGCAAAATGGCAGCAAATAATTTTTATTTATTTATTTTTTTGAGGTGGAGTCTTGCTCTGTCGCCAGGCTGGAGTGCTGTGGTGCGATCTTGGCTCACTGCCACCTCTGCCTCCCAGGTCCGAGTGATTCTCCTGCCTCAGCCTCCCGAGCAGCTGTGACTACAGGCGCGTGCCACTAGCCTGGCTAAATTTTGCATTTTCACTAGAGACAGGGTTTCACCATGTTGGTCAGGCTGGTCTCTAACTCCTGACCTCGTGATTTGCCCATCTTGGCCTCCCAAAGTGTTAGGATTACAGGTGTGAGCCACCGCGCCCACCCAATATTTTTTTTAAAAGTCCCCGGCCAATAATTTTTTAAAAAGTGCTACACTGGCCAGGCACAGTGGCTCACGCCTGTGATCCCAGCACTTTGGAAGGCCGAGGTAGGTGGATCATGAGGTCAGGAGTTCGAGACCAGCCTGACCAACATGGTGAAACCCTGTCTCTACTAAAAATACAAAACTTAGCCGGGTGTGGTGGCACACATCTGTAGTCCCAGCTACTCGAGAGGCTGAGGCAGGAGAATCGCTTGGACCTGGAAGGCAGAGGTTACAGTGAGCCAAGATCGTGCCACTGCACTCCAGCTTGGTGACAGAGTGAGACTCCGTCTAAAAAAAAAAAAAAAAAGCCGGGAATGGTGGCTCACGCCTGTAATCCCAGCACTTTGGGAGGCCGAGGTGGGTGGATCACCTGAGGTCAGTAGTTAGAGACCAGCCTCAAAATGGAGAAACCCAGTCTCTACTAAAAATACAAAATTAGCCAGGTGTGTTGGTGCAAGCCTGTAATCCCAGCTACTTGGGAGGATGAGGCAGGAGAATTGCTTGAACCTGGGAGGTGGAGGTTGCAGTGAGCCGAGATCACGCCATTGCACTCCAGTCTGGGCAACAAAAGAGAAACTCCGTCACAAACAAACCAAAAAAAAGTGCTGTACTATACACCAGTGCTTCCCACACTGTAATGTGCATACAGATCACCTGGGATCCTATAAAAGTGCAGATTGATTTAGTAGGTCTGGGGATTCTGCAGTTCCAACAAAGTCGCAGGAGATGCCGTGCTGCTAGTCTGGACCATACTTACAGAGTCTCTCCTAGACCCTTCACTAGAGGCAACATGTAAGCTAGGAAACTATGTACAGTCCAATTCAATAACCAAGAAAAAAGAAGAAAAGGCAAATGTTCCATTAGAAGCTGAAGTTTTATTATAGGATAACAGTACATAAAGCACATCTAAAATTGATGTGTTCAATGCACTTTTAATAAAGGTAATGTAATATTAAAGGTACAGTTTCTAAGTACAATATAACAACATTCATATTAGAATGAAAATTGGAGTATTTAAAAGACAACATTAAATCTCTCTTTTTTGTACAGCTTGTATTTACAAAATGAATCAAAATATTTTTTTTTTTTTTAAATTCAGGACTCAATAAAATAAACAGCTGGAAATAAGCAGACTACTGTAAGAGTGAATTGAAAAGAAAACCCAAGGTAAGTGGAAAGTTGGATGATCCTCTAATAAAGATCATTAGCAAAGTTTTAGTTCGGTACTAGTTTTAGGATTCCCATAAATGGCTTGCATTTTTAGTGTGGCAGAAAAGGAGTTTTTACATACTGTACACAAAACAGACCATATATTCATAGGTACAGTATTACTGTTTCCAAACTTGCATGTATATTTACAGAAGGCTGAGTTTGTTTACTCACACAGAGGTTTGTGAAATTTGTGTGCTTCATCCTCAAGACCTACACACAGTTAGAATCAGCATTTCATGTGGTCTTTTTAAATGTGGCTTTAATACTTGGTTGTAGAAGAGAATGTTAACCATAAGGCTTGGCTTACTTTATAAATTTCACAAAACAACCCAGGAAAAAAGTTTTAATTGGGGCACACTTGTTATCATTTAACAATTGTCAAATGCTGACCTGTGCTAGCCATTGTGCAGACGCAAAGAGATACATACAATCTCTACCCTCAGGAAGCTTAGGATGCTAAATGGTGCTTTAAAAAAAGAAGGTTTCAATCTCTTTCCAAGCGAGGCAGTTAAGGAATGATGTGATTTATATTAAAAGAGATTTCTCCCTCAACTGTAGCCAATCCACTTTAAAAGGTTAACTACTAGCATTAGCTCTCATTAACCACACAATTGCATTTATAGTTAAGGTAACAGCAACTCTTCCACAAAAATGGAAAATGTCTAGAATTGTGGGTAAATATGCAGTGCATGGAAGCCAATAATCATGGCTTGAGAATTTATCACCTTCAATTACAAAAAGTGCAGTAAACAGAAACATTTGCTCTACATTTATAAATTGCTCAAAAATCTTTGCTAAAGATCTTACAAATTCAGTAATATTACAGAACAATTCTAATCAATATTTAATAAGGTTAACTACATCCTTAGTTAGATATTTGATAAACTTTGCTTTTTAATAATGCCAATAGATCTTGGGAGAATGCGTAGAAAGGCTTAATTAAGCTCATTATTAAATAACTTTAAAAATGAAGGTCCTTCACTCAGTTCATGGAACTGGTTGAGGTTATATTGAAACAGAACATCCTGTGTCGAATTTGCTTTATGGCCCATGTTCTGGCAGAGGACGTCTCCATCCTTCTCATGACTCAGGTAGGAGGGGAAAGGTTTATTCTGCCATCAAGCCATCTAGGATATTTTATATAAATGCCTATTATCTATAATAGGAGCTAAGAATACAACTCTGTTAGGTGCCCATAATATAATTCCTTAATAAGAAAAAAAAGTATATTACTCCATTAAACAAGTTTCTTTAGGATCTTGAAGGCCTGGCAAATTATTTTTCAGCTTAGGAGATATGCTATAAAGCCAAGTAGCAAACATAAAGTAAATCCTAATAAGTTTCCATATAGCCATATTTATAAACAAATTCACCCTATAGATGTCAAATATCCATACTAAGGAAGTAATTTTATCCTAATTAAATACACTCTAGAATAATTTATATAACGATATTATGTATTTAAAGAGAAAAGCATGTCCCAAATCCAGCACTCTGATACAGCTGCCAGTTGGGCATAGGTAGATATATATATATATATGTATATATATACAAATATATAGTTATACTCAGTGAAATTAACAAGACCCAAAGGTGGTATTGTCTAGGAATAAAAGGGATATTTTTTGTTGTTCACAAAAGTAACTTGTCTAGCACCACACATCAGAAAAACACAAAAATAGCACACTCTAGTTCTAAACAGCTATGTCTAAAATAGATTATATAGTAAAACTGGTATTATACAGCATATTGTGGATTTGATAAACAGATAAATATTTGCACTGAGTAGGCTGTTTATAATATAACATTTTCTTATCTATACAGAATGAAAGCCAAAAAGTTAACTGTATAGAGATGTGCAGAACAACATTAAATATTATGACTCAAAAGCAGGGACAGGTAAATTTGAAAGAAGAGTAAGAGAGAAAATGTTTACAGGCCATTACAAGTTCTTAAGTTAATAGTAAATAAGGAATCGATTGCTCAAGTTGAAGAAAGCAGTAAACAAGAGATTGCATTTACATGCAGATGTCTAAAATTTGTATTTTTTAAGTCTATGCACAAAAGTCATTTGTTTTATTGCTTGACATTCAGTTATGGCTAGATTATTTAACCTATTTTTTTTGTACTTTGGAAACAAGAATATTGTTAAAGGTGCCATAAAAATGGACAACATTGAAAACGGTTTGCAAATAAACCACCTAACACTGCAGTTCTTTATACATATTAAAAGCCTTGTCTGGGGTTTGTCATATGTTAAATATTATTTAAACTGGGAAAATATGTTGTAGCTTGAAGCCTCCCATTGGCCCAAACATCCAATACAAAAACACATCTCCACAAAAGGAGCAGGCAGACAGTACAGGTACATTTATAGAAGCAGCCAGCTAATGTCCTAATGTTTAAAAATTTACCACTGTTTAATATGAGATTTCAGACTGTGTGGATAACAAGAGAATTTTGGATTCAGGAAGATGTATACAGTACATATGGATTTTTTTTTTTTTTTTTTGTGAAATCATTTTCACTATATTGCTGAAGAATTATCTGCATTTACATATGCAATCTGTTCAGTGACAAGTTCCTAGAAATAGTATTCATCCACATTAAAGTAATAATGATGAAAAAGGAATCACACATGAACACTGGAGAGAATTTCGTTGTTCTTAGAGAACAACATAATGGCATGTGCAGCATGTCAAAGCTAATAGCAAGTTATCTCTCATTAGTTCTTAGAAGGAAAGAAAAAGAAGTGTGGTACTGCTAATGTGGCAAAGTACACTAAATGTAAACAGCAAACACAGATTTTCTAGGCATCTATTTAAAATATTCATATTCACTTTCTCAATATAAGACTCCATGTTATGTTGCATCACTGAAAAAAGGTTGTTTCTATTTGGATTGAATATTCTGTCATTCATTTATACATAAATGACTGAATGTATTTATTGCTCTAAGTTCTGAGGGTTTGGTTGAACATGGAGATCCCCCCTGCCCATCTAGGATGGCTACTTGGTATGAAGTCAGGCTTCTGGATTCTTTTAAAAATTATTCTGAGAGCCTGACAACACTGATCTCACCTATACAGACAGACACACAGATCCAGAAGTGAAACCAATTGCACTGTGGAGACATTGTTAGTCAGTCTTCTCATCTCTTAAAAATAAATAGCAAGAGGAAGGTCTCTATAATAAAATCTGATTGAACCTCTTTACTAATATTATATTTAGGTACAGAATAGAAGACCTGTATCATAGACTATTACCAGTAGATCAAGATTTACTGTTGCAATTGCATTTCTGGGCACATTACTTGATCTATAATATGAAGTTGTTCTCATGGGGTTCTATATCATAACTTTATAAGAAGAGGCAATCACATGTTATGTAAAAATATCAATAACGTGTGTGTGTATACACACATATACAAATACACACAGAGAGGAGAGATTTCTACCGGTTTCCATATTCTTTATTATCAAAAACAACATGGTAAAGGTATCCTTTTCATCTTATAGACATGGGAAGTTTTCCCAGATTACGTTCCTCTGTCATAGTAAGAAAATATATAAATCTTCTTGTGAATGTGTATCCCAAGATGGAAGAATCAGAGCCAACAATTACATTGAACTTCTTTGACTTTATGGAAAGTAATATGTGGAATATGATAAAAAAATATAACATGTAACACTAAATGTTGGCTCGAGGTGCTGCTGTCATACAGGCAGGTTTTGTTTTGTCTTTAAACATTAGCTCTTGTAATGCATCAGATATAAACTACACATGTAGAAGTAAGAATTGTTTTCCATGAAGGAATTTTTGGTTTGCTTCTAGAGGAGAACACATGAAAACAATAGTTAATTGCTGGTATTTTGTAGTTTATCTTTTACCTATATCACTATACTGATAGGCAGGTCTCTCCTCTTATTACTGGTTTTAAAAATTTTCATCCTTAATATGTAGAATTTGAAATAGATTTTAACATATGATGCTATATATATATTTATCATGAATATTTTAATTATTAGAGAAATGGTAACTGGAATATGCAAGGACTATACTTTGAATGATGCTCTTTGCTGGTACATTATCTATTTATCTTTTGAACACACTGGCATAACTTTGCTTTGGAAGTTATTCAGTGTTTTGAAACACAAGACTGAAGAGCACATCAAGTTCTGAACTCAACAAAATGAGACGAGAGTAAAGAGTTTACACACACGCAGTTCTATATAGTTCACTTGTGCCTTGGAGGGATAGTATTATTATCATTATTATTAATAATAAAAAACACAATTTGTCCCAGTAGTACTGGCCACCCTGTTTTAAGAGTTTTAGGAGATCCCTGAGCACATTGTTTCTGACTCTTAACCCCAACTCCAAAATGATAGGGCTTCTATCGTTGATATCAAGATGGATTGTCATTCACAGTAAGTCAATTATAAGGTGCTTATTTACCCTTGTTTTTCACCAATCAGCACAAAGAACTGTCAGAAAATAACTTTTTATTATCTTAAAATAATAGCATTGGAAGGACATATGATTTAAACAATCAATGTTTGAAACAGTGGCTTTAGGATTATTATCTGGCTGCCCCTCAACAATAAGAAGTGATTCGATCGACATTCCTTAGCCAAAAACAAAAGGCAAAACAAACAAACAAAAAAAACCCAAAAAACAAAAAAACCCCAAAAAACTGTACAAATATGTATTTTTCCCTGAGGGATCAAGGTACACCCGCAAGTGCTCTATGTACATATTGCACTAGAGAGGAATGAAGAACATGTGCAAAAAAGCAACAATGAGAGAAGCTTACATACTACTTAAACCTTTTCATGAAAGATACTACTAGGTTTTGCATTTTGGAATGTCGGAACACAACAGCTAGCTATTCCTTAGTCTAAAACTAAAAACACACATTTCTACTATGGCACATTCAATGAAATAAAAAGTTTTCCAAAGACAGATAGACAAATTCCATCAAGAAAATAATACAAAGTTTGTTTGTTTGTATTTTTTTTTTTAGAAAATTACATTACTTTCTTTCTTTGTTTCACATTACAAAATCTTTTTTTCTTTACACAAATCACATTTTATTGCAGGAATATTTCAAGTGCCATCAAATATTTATAGAAGGGTTAAAAAAATAGAAGTCTCTCTAAAGTGGTCCAGACAAGGCTTTGTATAGAATAAATCTTTTTTTTTTCCCCATCTTCTAGTTTTGATTTAAGTATTTTGAATACATTTTCTTTTCCATTGACACTTAGTAGCCTAGAAGCGGTCCGACGCACACACATCATACACATGCAAATCACACACACACACACACACACACACACACTCCTTCCTCACCTGACTCTCAGCCCACCCCCATATGCTCACAGATAACTGGGTATCCACACTATAAAGAACAACCAAACTTAGAAGCAGTGTCTTAAGTCACGTTTTTCTTAAGTTAGAAAGGGTGAATTAGGATGCTGAAGACTTTAAAAAAAAATCCATAGCTTTAATACAAATTAAGATGCTGAACACTTTTAAAAAAATCCATAGCTTTAACACAATTTGCAAACTGTCCAAAAAGCACTTTCAACTGTACTTTTGTTTGCATTGTGACCAAGGCCAGGTTTTTCACAATATAATAACCATTTGGACACCAGTGGAACAGAAGGTATTCAGGCTTTGTACAAAAGCCTTATTTGCCTTATGTAAAAAAAATTGTATAAAGGCATTATAGCAGCGGGGCTGACACTGATGTGGTTCTAATCCTTAAAATATTGGAGATTGAAATTTAGTAAACTTTAATTATAAGAACTATTTAGGATAATTGTTCTGCTATCACCCAAGTATTTTATAGGTCACATAGGTGTTTTTATAATAATGAAGAAAGGAAAATACAAAGTTTTTCACATCCTTTTCTGAGCTCCATATTTTTTTTTAAACTGAATTTATTGTTTAACATCAGATCCCAACTTCGATCCAAAGAGTAGTCAGTTGTTTTCTTGTTTCACGGAGCATGTCTCTGTCTACTATTCCATTCCACTATGTCAATCAGTGGACTTGGCTCTTAAGCTCCACCCCTGCTTTCCTTTCAGAAACACCTGGGAAGAAGCATCATATTACCTATCTTGGTTTACCATAAAAGCAATGTCACCATGGCATGACTATTACTGAGGTTAGAGCATGAGTTTGTTTGTTTGTAGCTACATGCAGAATCCTTTCTGGGAAAAGGAATTTCTTTTAAGTTCAACATTATGTTCTCTCTCACCCTTAGAGAAATTTAATTAGCTTTTATTATTTCACAAATGGACACTGGAATTAGGTTTAGTTGCTCTTTAATGCGCTAGCACCTGAGGCTGGTCATATTCAGAAAGCTTTGGTTAAAAAGAAGTTAATATACTTTAATAAAACCATCCCCAAATTTAGTGAATCTGAATGACAACAAAACAAAACCAAAACCAAAAAACCAAAAAAACAAAACTCAAACAAAAACAAAACACCATTTCCCCTCAAAGGAGAAATAATAGAAAAAAAAATGGATGAATAAATAACTGAACTAAGCTTGGTACTCTTTTCAGAGTATAAATACTATTGATCTTTAAAGGAACTATGCTTACTTAAATTAAAGATTTGATTTAACCCTTCTTGCCCCAATATAAATACTATATGCTGACAGTTAGCATCTCTCTATAAACACATAAAATTTTACATGCCTGTAAGAAATTTAAAGGAATATTACTCTTATCTTCTATTTATGGTTAAACTCTTACTATGTTTTTGAAAAAAAAGTTGGATGTTATTTAGGCTTCATACACACATCTGTGTGAATAATACCTTCCCCTTTTCCAAGTCCCTCAGGAAACAAGTCAGAAAAGTCAGTGGAGTTAGAAACAGAGTGAAGTGCTCTGGGAAGCCCATGCTGGTAACCCAGCATGACGTGAAGAGCTGCAGTTCCTGTAGAAGATTCCACAGGGACCCCAATGGCAGAGGAGACTATTTCTCAGACATAAAGGGCTGTGTGGAAACTCCTACCTTAACACCCATCGGAGATGTTCCCTTTTCTGTACAAAATGGTCTTTGACCAGCAGTTTGAATCCCACCCCTAGTGCGACTAAAATCATCGTCTAAATGCCTACATTCCCAAAAGGTCACTTGTTTTTAAAATATGCACACCTGTTTATCAGGCTGTTCCTTTCCCCTTCCCCTACTAGGGATTATTAAAAAAAAAAAAAAAAAAAAAAAAAAACCATGAAATTAAACAAAAACAACTCAGTATTTCTCACCTGAACACACAAGCCAAATAATCTTCTAAATATTTAATAAAATAAATTACAGTCCACAGTTTCCTAGTGAAGATAAATACAAGAGTAAATGTTTGCAGCTAGCATCAACTTCACTTTAAAGGCTTAAAGTATTTAATATTTAAATAAGAGAAACTGGTTCAACGTTCTATGCTTCCCTCACCCTCCTATCCATCGTTTTTCAAATATGAAGAGCAACCTGTAGCATCTATTGACAACAAATCTAGAATCAGTTCACTTTGAGATAAACTCACAGGGTTCCTAGATTATACCAAGAACATTTAAACATTCACAGAGTAAATGCTTCATGTCCTCACATGGGGAGTGTGCGTTTGCTCAAGATACAATCTTTGGGTCCTTCTTATAATAAAAGCTAGATTCCAATAAATATTCTGGTTATTGATTTGTTCTCAAAGCATAAGAATTCCAAGTTGAGAGCGAGTCCATATTTAACTACTGAATTGTGTAAAATGAGCTTCCCCTCCCTTACCTCCATGAGGTGGCATTTTAAAAAGCTTTAAAAACAAAACAAAACAAAAAAAGAGCATGATGGTATACGTCCACCGCGCCAATCAATCATTCAACTTTGTATGAAGCATAAACACATCTATCCTTAAACTTACCAAAAAGCAAAGTATAATTTAGGGAGAGTTCCGTTTCTCATTCCAAATTCACATGTTTAAAAAAAAAAAATCCAACGTGGTGATTTCTAGATATGACCAGCCAGTCTTTTAAAAGTAATTTTGTAAACAGCAGCATAAATACCTCCCGACGTACCTTCCAAGCCTTCTCAGTTAAACTTGTGTTTCTGGTGCACATGCGACACGACAGTGAACACGCTAGCATTTAATTTAAAGAAAAAGGTGCAAAATGAAAGTGCCTTATCAATTCAACAGGAAAAGCTACACCAGTAACTACATTTTATATTACTTAAAACAATATATAAACAATATCTCTTTTAGCTATATATAGTCTTCATGCCCATTTACCCTGTAATATATTATAATGCTATTGTTGCTACTGCTATGGACCCTTTTCATGCCATCCTGCGGACGGGCAATAATCGGTGAAAAAATAAAAACTTCCTTCATGAAACAAAGAGCCAGTTGTGCAAAGTAATGCCGCAACCTCCGCTATGCACACCAGTCACCGATTATTGCTGGACTCTCTGTTGTTACTGACAGATTGCTGACTCTGTAGAAAGTCTGTGGGCAGTGAGCTACAAGAAAAGGAAATCCTCCAACTTTAGTACCCTCCTTCTGTTGTAAACAGAGGTCAACGATCAAGAAGTCAAGACAGAAAAAGGGTCCATATCTGTAGGCATAATGGAAATCATATGCATGAGAAAAACAAGTTCAACTTTTATTTGTTTTCATTGTTTCCCCTCCTTTGCCTGACCCCGATCACCAAAAGATGTGCAGTGTGTGGCGCTCCAGGTCTGTGCAGGGCCATATAAAGTGTCTCGGTTAATTTTTTTGTTTGTTTTTCATGTTTGTACTTCAGACATTCTAGAAGTGCTTAGGTGATAACATTTACCCATCAATTTGCATTGCTGGCTCAAATTCTGAAGTGAACAACTCCTTGTATAATGGAGGAAAATGAAGTCGCACAATGTCTGGGTATATTGCTTTAAATGCCATTAGCTTTTCTGTATGTCGTCCACATAAGGCTCTTAATGTAGACACCTTGCATATTAACTGTAAGTGGAAGAAAGGACACACTGTCAGGCAAGAACAGGTATGAGCATCAGAGATCAGGGAATCTGAATGATCTTTATGACATTGTTTATAATGGTGAAACACCCTTAAAGCAACTTAAACATCTTGTAGCAGAGGATTGGTAAAAATAAATGATGGCTGGGCGCGGTGGCTCACGCCTGTAATTCTAGCATTTTTGGAGGCTGAGGCAGGTGGATTGCCTGAGCTCAGGAGTTAGAGACTAGCCTGGGCAACACGGCAAAACTCTGTCTCTACTGAAAAAAAAATTAGCCAGGCATGGCAGTGTGCGCCTGTAATCCCAGCTACTCAGGAGGCTGAGGCAGGAGAATTGCTAGAACCCGGGAGGTAGAAGTTTCAGTGAGCCAAGATCGCGCCACTGCACTCCAGCTTGGGTGACAGAGTGAGACTCTGTCTCTTAAAATAAATAAATAAATAAATAAATGATGATATAGTCATGTCATAGAATGCCAAGTATACATTAAATATGATTTTCGAGATGAATAATTTAATAACTAGAAAAGATGTTCATAAGCAAAAGTTGGCACAGCTTGTCAGCGGCAGACTAATACAGAACCCAAGGCTCTTGACTTCTCCTTCTACTCCAAGATGCCTTCTCTCTACTTCCTGGAACCCTGCCCTCTACCACTGTGCAAAAAGAAGATGTCTGGTGATAGAGAAGCGGGTGAAGGGCAGTAGTGGGTGGGTAGTGAGGGCACTGCAACCAGAGATGATGGCATACTCTACACATTTTATGCAGAACCGGCACTAGTCAACTCCGATAACTACAAGTTCCTTTTCGATAAGAAGTTTTGCCTGTAATAAAGCAATGCTGGGTCTGAGCAAAATAATCGAGTCAGAAGACCTGGATGGAGGTCCCAGCATTGACCATTTACCAGCTGAGGGTAATGACACAATTTGCAAAATTACTTTCAGATTCCACAGCACCTCACAAAGGCAAACTGCTTATTATTTTAACCCAGAATAACCTTCTCTAGGAAATGTTTTCACCAGATCTTGTCTACATGTTAAGTGCTGTTTATAATCAGAGATCATAATGGTACCGTTGCATTTGGGCAAAAAGATGGAGAAGAGAGTGAAGCTCCTGACAGGGCTCTTCCCTTCCACTTCTCATTCCTGCCCCATGTCCTCATTTAACAGGTGCAAAATCAAAAGCAAAACAGCAATTAATCCCCAGTTACCCTTTTCTGACCTAACAGGTGCGAAATCAAAAGCAAAAACAGCAATTAACCCCCAGTTATCCCTTTCTGATCTAACATAACTATAAAGGAGAAAAAAAAAAAAAAACAAGCAAACAAATAAACAAGAAAACAAAACCAAAAACCTCTCACATCATCTCACACAATAAAATACATAAAATAAGAAAGAACAGGGCTGATTTTTCTAAGACCAAATACATACTACTAGCAGTGGCACTGACGGATATTAGCACATTTAAAAAAATGGCATTACAATCATATTTTTATTGTGAAAGATAATGATAGGTAAAAATGCAACCTTATGCTTTGAATACAGAGTAGTGATGGGAAATTGACAAAAATGCAGCAGTCATTTACTGTTGATGACTAATGAATTTAATGGAAGTGGAACTAATATTAGTATATATGGTCATTCTGATTAAGTCTTTTAGTCCTTTATAACTTCTTTCTAAATTCAAAGATTATAGGCTGGGCACAGTGGTTCACTCCTATAATCTCAGCTCTATGGGAGGTGGAGGAGGGAAGACTGCTTGAGGCCAGGAGTTCGAGACCAGCCTGGGCAACATAGTGAGATACCCATCTCTACAAAAAATAATAAATAAATTAGCCAAGTGTGGTAGCACATACGCCTGTAGTCTCAACTAGTCAGGAGACTGAGACAGGAGGATCTTTTGAGCCCAGAAGTTCAAGGTTGCATAGAGCTATGATTGGGCCACTTCACTCCTGCCTGGGAGACAGAGTGAGACCCTATCTCTAAAAAATAAATAAATTCAAAGATTACTTTTCTAATTTATGTCAGTGCAGAATATTAACTCTGCTTTATGTCCAACTTTGATGGAAGAGAATTTCTAGAATGTAACTTTTTTTCCTATATTGCCTTATTGTTGCAGGACACTTTGTAATCAATGATAAGAAGTATAATTTAGACTGAATAATGAGTTTTGGCTCAACAGAATTTTACTGAAATGGAAATTTATTTCTTTTTGGTAGCCTGTTGCTTTCTGATACTTTTGGGAATTGGTCGTATGACTTACATGACCATACTGGCAGCATGATTTGTGCCAAGGGATAGTTCAGGCCATGCCAACCAGAAGCCTTTGGCACTCACCTTTGTTAGTATTCCATCTTCTCGGTGATTCTTCTGTAGGACGTGTTGAAGAGCTAGCTGAATTTTCTGTTGCAGTTTTTCAATTTTTACCTTTTCTTGCAGCCATGAGCGATCTAAATATAAAAAAATGATATTCTTTAGCATTCCTCCGACATGGTGTCAAGATCCCCCTTCTCCGAATGCTTTTGATACAGATAATTATATCACAATGAATATTTAGAGACTCAGAGGTCAGTTTCACTCCTCTTTCAAAATTTCTCCTAATGGAATGAAAAGTGATCTAAGGAAGTTACAAAACAGGGTGTTAAACCTTTCCATTTTACCAATACATAAAGGAAGGATCCTTCCCTTCCAAAGGATAAACAATTAAATATGAGGCCATACTCATATGAATGCAAATGAAACCATCATGGCCCCTCGGGACGTTCTAATAATTATACTTCGGAATGAAATATTCATTATCAATTCTGCTAGCTTTTCTGAAAAATACAAAAGTTTTCTAGTAATCTTTGTCAACTAAAATTGTCAATAGAATTTCAAGTGACAGGCCGGGCATGGTGGCTCTCGCCTGTAATCCCAGCACTTTGGGAGGCTGAAACGGGTGGATCACGAGATCAGGAGATCGAGACCATCCTGGCTAACACGGTGAAACCCCATCTCTACTAAAAATACAAAAATTAGCCTGGCATGGTGGCGGGCGCCTGTAGTCCCAGCTACACGGGAGGCTGAAACATGAGAATGGCATGAACCCGGGAGGCGGAGCTTCCAGTGAGTGGAGATCGCGCCACTGCACTCCAGCCTGGGTGACAGAGCGAGACTCCGTCTCAAAAAAAAAAAAAAAGAATTCCAAGTGACTTAAGGGTGGTTAATTTAGGATACAGTTTTTATGTGTAAGTTTTCCAAATAGAAGGTAGTAACTTAGCAAAGAGATGATCTCCAAACATGCAGTACTGGTTGAAAACACAGATTAAATTCAGATAATCTAGTGGATGACATCTAAATGGATTTTAACGAAAAATAGGATGTCTTAAAAATCACGTTATTGGCCGGGCGCGGTGGCTCAAGCCTGTAATCCCAGCACTTTGGGAGGCCGAGATGGGCGGATCACGAGGTCAGGAGATCGAGACCATCCTGGCTAACCCAGTGAAACCCCGTCTCTACTAAAAAAATACAAAAAACTAGCCGGTCGAGGTGGCGGGTGCCTATAGTCCCAGCTACTCGGGAGGCTGAGGCAGGAGAATGGCGTAAACCCAGGAGGCGGAGCTTGCAGTGAGCTGAGATCCGGCCACTGCACTCCAGCCTGGGCGACAAAGCGAGACTCCGTCTTAAAAAAAAAAAAAAAAAAAAAGTCACGTTATCCTGGAGACTGGTGTTAAGAAAGGCAACCCTATTCAACTACAGCATTTCTCTTGGTATCAGGAGGTTAATTCTGGACTGGATTTTATTCAATTCTCATTTCTTTACATTTTATCTGAAAGGCATGAGGTTTTCTTAAAAGAATATATATTTGTGTTGGGGGGTGGAGAAGAGAGGGTGTTATTTGAAGACTTAAAATCCAATTTAATAAGGGTGGAGACCTCTCTTAGTAGCTCCCAAATATTTTACAGCTATTAAACGTATGGACCTTGTAAAAATTCTTTATCTTAGACAATTCTAAAACCATTTTTATTTTTATTTGGTTATCTTACCTGCTGACATCAGTACAAACGCAGAAAATAATGCAATTTCATCTTCAGTCAGGTGCATAGAACATAAACTCTTTCCAAATTCAAACACAAAGCTAATAAAGTCTTCACAACCTGCCAGAATGAAAATAAAGACAGTTTAGAAGTTTGGTTATTGTCTTAGGAGAAAAACCTAGGTCTTAGGTTTTCCTAAGGTTCTCCTAAGACCTATAGGAGGTCTTAGGAGAAAAACATGGGGAAGATGAAGAGAGATCTAGTAGTTGAAGAGCAGAAGGAATAGTAGTAGCATTTCTACAGTTTAATAGTTTAAAATCTTAAAAGAAAAATCTGTTTAGCCATCACCACTACCTTCCATCATATCACCACCACTGCCACCACTTCCATCACATCACCGTTACCACCATCATCCTCATTCAAAATAATGAGACTGAACTTTTGTTGTGTGATTACTATGGCAAGTATTGCTCTAAGATATTTCTTTGGGTTTCTTCTTATTTTACGACAGTTCTATGAAGGAGGGATTATTATCCCAATTTTAGAGGTGAGGAAACTGAGACTTGGAAAGTAATGCACCTATGGTCATACAGGTAGAAAGTACAACCTAAGAAGCAAAGCTAGGCTGCCTGATTTCAGAGCCTACACTTTTAACCTATAGAGTCTAGTAGTCACATTCTAACTGATATGTTAAATTAACTCGTTTTTGTTTTCAACTCTATTTCATCTGAAACATTCTTAAAAATGTTAACAAATGACACATTATGATAGTAAAACTACTATAACTATTTACCAACCTGAAAACACAGAATGTGAAAGTCCCCTAAAATAATAATCCATTTTCCAAAAGACTGGTTAAGTCTGGTGTCTATTCCTTCAGATTTGCATATTTTACATACAAATGTATATATTTAAATGACAATGTGCTACATGACAGTTCATTATATATATCTTCTGTCATGTAACTTTTTAAAAAAATCACTCATTTTAGATACTTATCCATTCTTCTTAATAACTATATTCATTTTATTTAAATTATAGAAATCCAAAATTTATTATTATTAATTATTTTGAGACAGAGTCTCACTTTGTCACCCAGGCTGGGGTGCAGTGGCACGATCTCGGCTCACTTAAACCTCCACCTCCTGGTTTCAAGTGATTCTCTTGCCTCAGCCTCCTGAGTAGCTGGGACTGCAGGCGCGCACCACCATGCCCAGCTAATTTTTGTATTTTTAGTAGAGATAGGGCTTTGCCATGTTGGCCAGGCTGGTCTCAAACTCCTAACCTCAGGTGATCTGCCTGCCTCGGCCTTCCAAAGTGCTGGGATTATAGGCGTGAGTCACCACGCCTGGCCCCAAATTATTTATTTATAAATTATATGTCATGGTTTCACTTAGCTATAACTTTTCTTTCTTTGATATCTGCATGTCAGTCTCATTGATGGTTACTGTTTGAGGGGGATGGAAGGGCAAAGCTTCTGTCCTTTGTTTAATCTTATGTATCAACTCACATCCTAAAGGTTATCTGAATAATGTATCACCAGCAAATCTGGTTTCTTAAAATCTGGAAGGGGGCCGGGCGTGGTGGCTCAAGCCTGTAATCCCAGCACTTTGGGAGGCCGAGACGGGCAGATCACGAGGTCAGGAGATCGAGACCATCCTGGCTAACACAGTGAAACCCCATCTCTACTAAAAAATACAAAAAAAAAAAAACAAAACTAGCTGGGCAAGGTGGCGGGCACCTGTAGTCCCAGCTACTCAGGAGGCTGAGGCAGGAGAATGGCGTGAACCTGGGAGGCGGAGCTTGTGGTGAGCTGAGATCCAGCCACTACACTCCAGCCTGGGCGACAGAGCAAGACTCCGTCTCAAGAAAAAAAAAAAAAAAAAAAATTTAGAAGGGAACTGAAAGGACACATAATATAAATCCCTTTGATTACCAACTAGATAAAATGAAACTCTAGATCTTTACATGTAATGTAGACAAAAAACTTTTGTCCTATATGAATTTTTTTTTTTTTTTTTTTTTGAGACGGGGGTTTTTTTGTGTCCCCCAGACTGGAGTACAGTGGCGCAATCTCGGCTCACTGCAAGCTCCACCTCCTGGGTTCACACCATTCTCCTGCCTCAGTCTCCTGAGTAGCTGGGACTACAGGCGCCCGCCACCACACCTGGCTAATTTTTTGTATTTTTAGTAGAGATGGGGTTTCAACGTGGTCTCGATCTCCTGACCTCATGATCTGCCTGCCTCAGCCTCCCAAAGTGCTGGGATTACAGGCGTGAGCCACCGTGCCTGGCCGAGCTATATGACTTTTCTACAGTGACTAATTAGAAAGTAAAATAGGTATAAAATCCCTTAATTTTTGTTTCTGAATAACCAGTTTTCATTTTGTCCAAGCAGAGCTTTCACTCAACCCGCATCTTTTCCTATAGCCCCGATTTGAAGAAAAGGCACCTTGATACCCCTTACCTAAGGATTTGAAGATGTCGGGGCTGGCATACTTCCCATCAAAGTACACGGTGTTGTTCTGAGAGTCAAAGGCACGGCACATTCTGATAAACACCACCTCTAGAGAACCTAAGCAGAGGCAGAAATGGTTCAGGTCATTTGGGTCATCTGATGTTAGTGAGTTTGTTTCTAAGGTGCTCATGTAGAGACTCCTTCTGAGACAGCATGGTGGGTGTCGTGTGCAGTTTAGCTAGCGGGTTCTCAGTCACATCCAGCTGTCTATCCAGAAAGACAGAGTTTTCTATGTAAAGACTGTTGTGCTGAAGCTAAGGCCTGTTTAACTGAAGTGAGGGTTGATTTATAAATTACTTCCTTAGCACTCTTCTACCTCGCAATGCAGAGTCTCAGAGTTGCTAGGAAAACATTTATTCACATGTACTAAACCAAGAATCAAAAACAAGTATATCTTTCTGAGTTCTACTTCCTTCTTCCTAACATCATAAACTCGGAGGACTTGGAGTGTAGAAACAAAACACAGGTGATGGGAAAATTTGGGAATGCAGGTGACCTTCAAATTAATCTTTTCATCCAGAAGAGAAGTGAAGTGGGGGGGAATGTTTCCTGAATATATCTCAAAACCTTTCAGAAGAACTCCATTTCTGCTAAGAAAAACCTGAGCTATTATCATTGGAGAAAAACTGTTCCCGACACCTTCCTTACCAAGTATTTCTTTAATAAGCGGATGAAAGCAGGTTAGGAAGAGATCTCAAAATTCACTTGCAAAGCACATACCTGCTTTTAGAAGCACAATTTGATCATTTTGACACAGTTCCATAAATCCATCAATGCGTTTGGCAAACTCCACCACATACTGTATAGCTTCTGTAATTTTGATGGCACACAATTGCCACATCACCTCCCGCTGCTGTTAAAGAGGGAAACACATTAACATCCTCCAGGAAGATGTTAGGTTTTGTAGCAGAAGTTGAAGAGTTATGAAAGCAAAGCATGCCACTGCTTTAGCCCTGGGCCACGAAGAGTGGTAAAGTAGGATTTCTTTTTTTTTTTTTTTTGAGATGGAGTCTTGCTCTGTCACCCAGGCTGGAGTGCAGTGGCGTGATCTCAGCTCACTGCAACCTCTGCCTCCTGGGTTCAAGTGATTCTTCTGCCTCAGCCTTCTGAGTATCTGGGATTAGAGGCACATGCCACCACACCCAGCTAATTTCTATATTTTTAATAGAGACAGAGTTTTACCATGTTGGCCAGGCTGGTCTTGAACTCCTGACCTCAAGTGATCTGTCTGCCTGGACCTCCCAAAGTGCTGGGATTACAGGCATGAGCTACCGCGTCTAGCCTGGATCTTCTTTTAAGTAATTATTTTGCCTTGGAAAATTTAATACCACTTTACTTGGGGAAAGGGAGAAAAGGAGGAATCAACTGAATTTATTGTGCACCTACTATGAGCTAGGCACGGCACATTCTGATAAATACCACCTCTAGAGAACCTTTATGACATCCTTAATTCACTTTCGTAAGAATATTTTTCTGCCTGGGCACAAAACAAAACAAAACTGGCTGTCTCAAAACAAAACAAAACAAAAAACTAGTGGATATGGGAGCTAGGATTCAAATCCAAGCATCTCTGACTCTAAAATCCCATTTCATATACTTTGTTGCTTCTTACTGTTTTCTTGCTTCTCCTTTGTAGCTTTGGCTGCTGGCATTACCTGCTACCTCAAAGGCAAACAAAGTGATGTGTTGCTATTCCCCAACATGTCCTGTTAAATTCCTTTTATATTCGCACTCTCCAATTCAGTTACAGAATGATCTGGATGTGTTTTGTTGCCAACTTCTTTCCCTAATCTTAGTTTCAGACTGTTTCCACCGATATGATGGGGTGGAAGAAACACTGAATTAGGAGCCAGGAGTCAAGGTCTGGTCTTGATGTTTCACTCTCTAGACATGCCAACGGATGTTAGTTTTCCTCAAATGTAAAATAGATTCACCTAGATAATCCTGTTGATCTGGGTGTTTTATAGAAAAAGGCAAGTAGGGCACTATTTGTCAGCCTCATATTGCTAGGTTCAGACTGGAGTTACGATCATAGCTTCTACACTTTTTTTGTATATACTCCCTAATACAACTTCCAGAAACATGAAGCTTCCTTGTCAACTTTCAGAAACATGAGGCTGAGATTATTTTACATGAACTTCCAGACCTTAAAATCTTTGATTGGGATATTGAGACAAATCTCCATTCATTTGGGCTTTTGGAAGCTGCTTAATCTATTCTCCTGTTGACAAATGGAAGGAGGTATGTGTATACCTAGAAAGCACAATAGAAATTATTTGCTATTGCTTAAATTTTGCATGCAGGCATCTGCAAAGCTTCAAGTACATTAGCAGCTTTGGAAAAAAGATATTTAAACAGAAACCTGATATCTGATGAAAGACACTCATTCTTTGGTCTGTGGGAACTCTTGACCAAATTTCCTATACCAACACCCTCCCCAATATTGCCTCAATCCTAGGAGGAAAAATTCCTCAGATCATACCTTGTTTTGATAATTCTCAATTTCTTCCTGCAAAAAGGTCTGCCACGTTATCTGCTGGAGCTCTTCTCTCAAGTATTGGCAGGTTTCCAGATGAGATTTAGATATATTCTGTGCAAGGTGTTCTAAGGAGAAAACAGGAGATCACAAACATGAAAAGCCAAGTTCTTTGAATAACTGGTGATGTAATATTTACTTTAAAAAAATAACAAGTAGAAAACAATGTCTGTGCGGGTTTTGACTGTCTTTACACATTTAAACAAGTAATTTGGAACTGTTTTGTATTTGGCAACATGAAAGAGGATAGGGACTTTGCAAAGCCAACATTTGAAGATACGACTTGGTGACTTCAAAGACCCTCCTGACTTGGCCCTTGTTCTGTGTCTTTATACTCATGTCTAGGAATGATAAAATACTGACCTAGATAGACATAGGCAATGATTAACCTGGTGTTTCTTCTTGGCATTTTTATGAAGACACATCTGCCACATAACATTGACCTGGGAAGGATTATTCTTATTCTTGAAAAACTAGAAAATGATACTCTTTTATGGTGACAACTAGGTATTTATTTAGTTTTTCCTGCAAATTGCAGAATAAGCATTACTGAGGGCCTACCATGTGGCTATGCATAGTGTAGTTGTGAAGTCATAGACTCTGGAGCTAGACTCATTTGAGTCTGTATCTCAGCTCTGCTACTTACTAGCTATGCGATCTCGGGTATGTTATTTAACCTCTTTGTGCTTGGTTTCCTCATTTGTAAAATGAGGGAAATGGTACCTATTTCACAGGGCTGCTATGAGAATTGAAAGAGTTGAGCCCTTAGAATGGGGAGGATTACTTAGAATATGCTACAGAATATTAGTTATTATACTTGAGCTTAAGGAGTTTGAAGATATTAAAGACTTAGAGGCCAAAGAAGTTTTCTCTAGGAACTAGAGAAATCTGGCAAACACTAGTAATCTGGCAAACACATACGAACACACTGGAAGGACAATTCAAGACATTAGATAATAAGATACAAAGCTGAATTACCCAGAAGAAGAGAAAGAAAAAAGTAATTGAAGCTGTCAGAAATGGAAGAGATTGGCTGGGTGTGGTGGCTCACGCCTGTAATCCCAGCACTTTGGGAGGCTGAGGTGGGCAGACCACTTGAGGTCAGGAGTTCAAGACCGGCCTGGCCAACATGTATCTGTTAAAAATACAAGGGCATGGTGGTGGCCGCCGTGATCCCAGCTACTTGGGAGGCTGAGGCATGAGGTCTAGAGTTTGAGACCAGCCTGGCCAACATGGTGAAACCCTGTCTCTACTGAAAATACAAAAATTAGCTGGGTGTGGTGGCGGGCACTTGTAATCCCAGCTACTTGGGAGGCTGAAGCAGGAGAATCACTTGAACCTGAAAGCCAGACATTGCAGTGAGCCAAGATCGCACCACTGCACTCCAGCCTGGATAACAGAGCGAGAGTCCATCTTAAAAAAAATAAAAATAAAAATAAAATTATATCTGGGGAAATGGAACAAGCAGTTTTGTGCTTGGTGGATTGCAGCACAGAGAAGCTCAGGCAGGAGGACCACATGGAAGGCTGCTGGAATCTAGATGCCAGGAACTAACAATTTGGAGTAGCTTGGTAATAACTGTTCTGGAAGGGAAGGATGATTAAAGAAGTATTTCTTTAAAAAGAATTGACAAAATCCCATGAATATAAAACCATATCAAAAAATGATCCCTCTCCCTAGGGTTTTGACCATAGAATAGGCAAGCCATTTTAAAAGAATGGTGCTGAATGCAAACTTGGCAACACTAAGGGAGAGTATCTATTTGTTTGGAAATTTGTTACTGCTTTTGTCAAACAGAAGCAGACTTGTTTGTGTGAAAACAGAGCAGGTTCACCTAAATGGAGCTGGAAACCAGAATCTCCTTAGAGACACTGAAACATAATAAACCTGAACAGCCCTTCTTGGAAGCACACAGACACTAAAACAGCATGAATAAATAACATAAACACACACACACACACACACACACACACACACACACACACACACACACGAACAAATGTAAAGGAAAGAATGAGAAACTGAGAGTGAGAGGGAGAAGCCAGTAAATTATGTGTCTTAGAATCAATGATGCTTGAGAAGAGGTGAGTAAAGACAAAAATAATGGGGAGTAAGAAACAAGAAAATACATAAATAAGGTAGTGAACTACCTCTTTTGGAAAGAACTCTCACTATATAAGATCGTTTCTAGAATGTAAACCAATTTTTGCCAATAAAAAAATGATGAAGATGAAGAGTTCACGGGGAAGCAGAGGGGAATGCTGTGGAGTGAAGGATGAGAAGAGGCGCATATCATTTCCTTCCAGGTTATGCTTCATTTCTAGTTAATAAGATACTTAGCATCTTGTGGTTTCACTTTGTCTTAAGAAACTGTGGCCACTTATCCCTACCTATTTAAAACAGCCAATAAAAAGTGAGACAACAAATCATGCAATGTACATGACATACCAGTAGAGGGCAGTGGTTGCATTCACACCATCTGCTCACCAACAGCCTTTCATTCCAATTCATAGTCGATTTGGCAAGTGTAACATTTTAGACACTTTGCTATTTTTAAATCTCCATTTCAGCAAACGCGAGTATGGTCAGGCTGAATAAAAGTCGAGAATTTAAGCATGGTCTCTCAGATAAAGTCTGGAATAGTGAAACACTTTGTGCTAGAAGTTAGGAGACCTGGCTTCTGTCTGAGCTCAGCAGATAGTCTATCTACCTCACTTTGTGACTGGGGCAAGTCATGTGCCCCAACCATGACTGTTTCAGCAATACAGCCAGCGCTTTGACACTTCAGATGGGAAGTCCTGGCGTCTGAGTTAGTCACAGATTTTCACAGTGGGAAGGAACTTTAGGAAGCATCTAGTCCAAACTGTCCTTGTTTAACAAATAATAATGACATTAAGAATTATGATAACAGTTAACACATATAGCATTTACTATATGCCAGTCCCACCTAATTTGTATCTATCCTAAATATATGTGTTTTCTCACTTAATCCTTAAAACAACCCCAGGAGAAAGGTACTAGTATTATCTCCATTTTACAGATGAGGAAACTGAACCACAGTGAAGTAACTTCTTCAAGGTGTCACAGCTGGCAAGTGGCAGAGCTATGATTGAGACACAGACCTTTATATTCTAGGGGTGGAGAAACTACAGCTCACAGATGTTATGTGACTTATACTGGGGTGTACAACTTATATTAATGCTAGGACCACCACCCATATAAGTGGATTTCTTGTCTCCTGTTTGCCCAATATATCAGTTGTTTCTCCTGTGCAAAGCTTTAGCTATCAATTATAGTAACAAACATAATTTGCACTTAAAACCTAGGTTGTTTATCTGGAATGTATAATTCAGGTACTAATTGTACACCAAGGGCAAAATTTCCTAGCCAAGGATGAAGACATATTTTTCACTAAAAGTAATAGGTTGTGCATACTACACTTGAAAGAGAGAATTGGACTTAGGACATGTTGGTTTATAATTTATCTTCCTATTACATAATTGGTTTCATTTGTTTAAAATGTGATGACAAAGTTTAGCCTAAAATGAAGTCAAGAGTCTTAAAGAGATAGCAGGCTGTAAGCCCCAAAAGAAATACCAGGGAAATGTAAGTAGCTTTGGAGAAGCAGCAACAAGACTTGGGCCACTTTCATGATACTCTTAGCTCCCTGAAACACTTTGCATGCATAAATGGGATAAGAGAATTACAGCCCAATTATATCCTTTCCAGATAAATGCTAGTTTAGTTTTGGGTTTGGGAATTCTCCTAGTGATGATCTCATTTAATTTATCCTGGAAAATGCCACACCACCTGTGAAAAATTCCTAATTTAAAAGCACATAGAGCAAGCAATGAGGGGGCAGGGCTCCCAGACTGCACTGGAGAGTGAGACCACGGAAGAGGAAGCTGACTTGTCCGGGAGCCTCAGGGAATCAGCTCAGCCATCTCTGGCCCCACTTCGGTGTCAGTGCATTTTTTAGCCAAAGTGCCATGTTCAAGGGCAATGCTTTGCCTAAGGCCTGTGGATTTATTTCAGGATTGAACATTTGACAAGCAAACAGGACAGAGTCACTAATACTTATGGTAAGGTGGAAGCAAACCTAAAGTGAGTCAGGTCATTTTTCATGGTATCATGTCAGCTTTCAATCAAATCCTTATTCATATCTGAAAATTTTACTTTCATTACAGTTCTGCTTAAGGCTCAGCCAACCAAGATTTCATGACAAAAATGGAAGGTTTTTGTTCTAGTTCAAGAAAAAAAAAAAAAAAACCAAACCTACCTCTGCTCAGCTTGGCTTCTAGTTCAGAGGTTTCTCTGTTAATCAAAAGAGCTGCAATACACCTTTTAATGCTGTTCAGTGGTTAAAGACCAGGCTTAAAATGTCTCTGCTCTTGAGGATTTAAATTTAGACCCATAAAGAGATGCTTGTGTAAAAACTGTAAAGAACATTCAATTTGTTCTATTTGGAGAAAGATTTTACTGGAAATATAAATTTTCACTTAAAAGATGTTTTATGGGGTGCAGAGGTAGAGAAACCATCTAAAGAACACAGCCATTATTTCTGTGAACTGAGGATTTCTGTGCTCAAGTCTGAACCTGCTGTTTCTTTTCCATCTGAAGTCTTCATTCTCTCCTCGTATTAACTTAGTCATCTCCACAGCAACTAATTGAAATATCCCAAAGGATTATAACCTTGTGTGAGGAACCACCAGGAGGAGCAGATCAAATTCAAAAACTACAAAGGTTCTTATCAAAGTTTTTCTAATAATAGTGCTGTACTTAAAAATCGATTAAATATAGCAGTGGATGTTAACACAACCTTCTTGAAATGGAAAGTTGCCCATTGTCTGTGTTATCAACATTTCTAGGTCACATCTCCCAAGAAGCAGTAATGTTCCAGCAATAAGAAAAGGACAGTTTTTTGTCTTTTGCATGGTGAGCCTTATATGAATTACATCAATTTTGTTACCAATATCCATCATCAGATCATTTTGGTAAGTAAAGCAGCTAATTTCTGTTGAACATTTATACTGTATATCAGAGTTGCAAAACTTAGATGCCTACAGGGGCTGTGCATATGATATAAATGGCAGGAGTGGGGTGGGCCCATTGAAAGGTGTAAGCCCCTGGCTGTTGCCAGTTGGCTGTTGACATTCACAAATGTTGGCCCACTGTAAATAGATCATTTTTTCCCCTCCCACAAGAAGCTAAAAAATCTGAACTTTTGGGTATAATTATCCAAATTTAAATATTAGCAACTGATTCAAAAATGTTAAAACTGCACTGGTCAAAAAAATACGTCTATGGGCCAAGTTCAGTTTGTGGACTGCCATTTTCTTTTGTCACCTTAGGTATAAAGCAATCCCTGGAATATAACTAAACCACTAATGAAGTTAATGTAGCCATTTCCTGAGCTTCCAGTTTTCTGCAGAATTCAAAGACTGCTTCCGTTGGTTTTGTCCCATTTCTAATGCTGAGAGGTCAATGCAGGTATTGGATAAACCATGGGAAACAGCAGAGGGTCAAAAGCAAGGGGGCAGGGCAGAAAATGAAGTGGCCCAAATGGTAAAGGTGAATTGCAACATGTAGCAGAACTCATTAGAGGAAAGTCAGACATGCCCCTTTTACTTTAAAGGGCATGAACAGAGCATCCCAGGAGAAGCATGCATGCCATTACCTAATTCTGCCATGGACACAGTTGGGGAAGTCTCGCCGTTGGTGAACGAACAGTAGGGAAAGAAGCCTGATGCTGGTGTGTAGTCACATATTGGTTCTGGTTTGATTCCATTGATATCAAGACCTGACTGGTCTGGGGAAGGCTGTATGTCCAGGTAGAAGCTGCTGACGGCGGAGTCTGCCTTACTCCCCTCAGGGGTGTGCCCGTCAATGTAGTTACTGAGGTCGTCGTGAAGTTCCGTCAGCCCGTTGGCCGAGATGTTGTAGGTGGGCGTCAGCGGCTCGGCCTCTCCAGGCTGCTGCTGGTGGTCGCGCTGCTGCTGCTGCATCCGGTGTTTCTGCACTTCTGCATACAAGCTGTCTCTCTGCTTTTTTGACATTCGGCCAAATTTTACAGCTGGAAGAAAAAAGCCAAACCATACTACATACAATGCGCTTTTCTTCAATATTCTCTCCTGCGAGCTTTGGGGTTTCCTTTGAAGTCTCAGACAATCTCAATCCAAAACTGCATGACCACAAAATAAGGACATATTCAGAGGTGAAAACAGTTCCAACCCACACAGGCTCACTCCAGCTCCCCAACAGCAAACACACATCCCAGAGAAACTCATGTTGCAGAAAGAGACCTGGTGCAGGTAGGAGAGGCCCAGAGAGATGCCATCTCTGTTTTCCTGCTGTCACATCCCCACTCTACCCACTGGGCCCCACTGATAACTTAATGGGCTGTTCACTCTCCCTCTGTGCAGCTGGTTTAGGCTGCCTCTTTCTCTCCCACATGCAGACCAAGGCGCAGGGAAGCAAAGACTCACAGGGTTCGAGGAGTAAAAAGCAGCCAAACCTCAGCGCTCATTCAGTTCACTGCCCTGTGCGCTCTGACGGTCCTCCTTGATCAAATGGCTAATTCTGCAGCTGCATTGTGAGGTCTGAATGAACTGGACGAGGCCTCTCTAATTCTTTGAATTACATCAGAGTACCTGACCCAAGAAGCCCCTCTTCCACTCATAGGTCATGGCAGCCCCTGTGGAACCCTGAGACCCATCTTTTTATTTATTTATTTATTTATTTAGAGACAGAGTCTTGCTCTCTGTCACCCAGGCTGAAGTGCAGTGATGTGAACGTGGCTCACTGCAGCCTCAACCTTCTAAGGTTCAAGCGATCCTCCCACCTCGGCCTCCTAAGTAGCTGAGACCACGTGTGCACACCACCACACCCAGCTAATTTTTTCACTTTATGTAGAGGTGGATTTTTGCTATGTTGCCCTGGCTTGAGGTCTGGAACTCCAGGGCTCAAGCAATCCTCCAGCCTCATCCTCCCAAAGTGCTGGGATTACAAGTGTGAGCCATCACACCCAGCCGGACCCATCTTTAAACACTTTCTGCTGTTCTCATTTAGCCTCAAGTAATCACAGCATCAGGATTTGGAAAGGACAAATATGGTGTTATAATATAAGATCCTTATAATATATAATCCTTGTTGGGCAGATTTCTGTTTGTAATGCTTCTCTTTGGGATGTGTCCCCATATTTAAAGTGGAGCCATCACTATAGTAACTTTCCAGTTCATTCAGAATATCAAATGAATTCTTGTGAAACACCAAGATAACTGAAAACAAAAACAAACACAAAACCCTATGATTTCCTGGTCTGACTTCTTCCATGAACTCATTGATTTTTCAGCTCGACTCAGCCTTTGCTGGAGGGACTTAGTTCTCCTAATAGATTGTGATTAAATTTATAGCTGATGGGGTGGATGCATCCAGCCATTTGACTAAGATCATAGTTATGAGAGTCCAGGGCAGGAGGCAGGATAGATGGACACGAAGTTGGGAACCAAAGCCCCCACAGTGGCCAGGTGGTGAATTCTTTTCTTGCCAAAGAGGACGCTCTGTCCTTGTTCACAGAGGAAACAAGTGAGCTGGAATACTGGTCACTTTCCAGTTTCCACGACTCAGATAACAAACTTAGGTGGTGCTGCTCAGGCAGCAACCAGGCTGATGTGGGCTCTGAGTTTCAGAACCATAATTTCATAACCTCCAGAATTCATTCTATGCCTACAACAACTTGTGCTATTTCTTGTATGCAAAATTTTCAGAACGCATACTGAAGGTGCTTAATGTTTTGGAAAACATTTTCTAGGACACCTAAGGGGCCTAATACCCACAGGTGAAACTTTCTGCTGTGACTCTGCAATTATGATTTAACTTTTGTCTTAATATTAACAACGGCAATTATATCCTGTAAGTGAAATAAAGGGACCAGCTCTTGAGAAAATGCACACACAACTTCTGATTTGAACTTACAAATGGAGGAGATATACCTAACTTTGTCGGTTTAGTACCATCAGAAGATGAAATCTGCTGAGTTGCATGTCACAGGAATTTCTGAGAATATGGTGGAAGTTCTGTGATTTGTAACTTCCAATGACAAAAGCTTCACTTTTGTAGTGGTGCACAGAGTGGCCTCTTAGAATATGCAGGAGCAAAAGTGAACTTGTGCCTATGTAGGTCTACGGGCGCTAAGAACATCAGATTACGGGGAAGGCAGACTGTTGGAAAGCCTGCTCCGCATTCTGAAGTATTTTTCCACAGGCTGAAATTCCATTGGAGGAGACATTTTCCTTCAAAGGGATCTCTTAAGAGAGCCAGCTGGTATATTTGGAAAAAATCCTTAAAATGGACCCGCTGTGCTTTCTGCCCAGTTTCCACGTATAAGCATAACTGTCTTGAAATCTGGTGTCGATTATTCAGTGCACTTAAGATAGTTTTCCAGGAAGATCTTGAAACGTTTTGTACTTGAATGATAGATGGTCTCTATTCCTTAAAGTAGCTTCGTTTAATGAAAAGAACACTTGTCATTGAGCCATGCTTTGCACTATTTTCACACATTCTGTATGTACAAATAGTTGGCTTTGGCATGTGATTCAAAATATCCAGTTAGCATAAAAGCGGCTTCATCTCAACCTCCAATAGACTTACTAGTGTAAAGCAAGTAACAGTTGTGGTTCACGTATCCTACGGGGGAAAATGCCTAGAGGAGGCATCTTTAGTAAGGCCCCAGATGACACTTACCGTCAATCAATCGACCCACCTATAATGGCTGAAATATCAAAAATCTGAAGGTGTTCTGACCACGAGACACTTCTCTTCCACACCACCCCCACCCATCAGCCAGCTGGCTGACACTGAGGATGAGGAGGAGGAGGAAGTGGCTGCTGTGAGTTCTATGAAGCTGCCAGAGGAGCACGGGGGGCGTGAGGTGGAATAATGAGGAGGGGACAGGCGGGGCAGATATTGGCAGATCTGAGTCCAGGTTTTAGAAGGCACTTTCACAACCCCTTGCAACTGTACAACTCAAGCTGTGAGAGCTCACCATCTCGAGACATCCCCACGGCAAGGCATTTCTGTAATCGACAGTGTTGGCAGCGGTTTCTACTGGTTCGATCAATCAAACAGTTCTTCTGACGAGGACAGGAGTAGGTGGCATTGCTTTGCTGACTTCTCCTGAAAAAGCCCTGTGATACGGTTATAAAATATAAAACAGGTTAGTGTCAGAATGAGTGGTATGATACTGAAGGCAGGATGCTAGGCACTGAGCGGCATTAATATTTAATGGAGAATTAAACTTGTAGCAGAATCATCCAGGAGACCATTAATGAAATTAAAGTCACTTCTTTTTCCTTGAGTAAAATTGATCCCCAGGGCCTAATCCTCCATCCCTTATACATGCAAAACTTTCTTTAACTTCAACAGACAGTTGCCCATGTAAAAGGCATAGGACCAGGTCCTTGTTCTTGGCTTCTGATGATCAAAAAGCAATGTGCCTGATGGAATGATACAAAGGGACTTACCTTTAGCCTTTATCTCCAAGAGATTTTTTTTGTACAATAAACACAAAACACTTCCCTGGAATCTCCAAGTTAAGGAAAAGGCAGCCATACCATAACCTGGGCACTGTGAACCTGGTGAACCATGGTAATCTTCACTAGCCCACTTCAACACATGGCCCGTTAGGCGTTTCTTACTTCCCAACTTCGAATCTACTATTGCAAGCATTAGATAACACTTGGATGGATTATTTTGGCAGATCAATCAGATTGGAAACATTCCCTCATCCCTGACAGTTTAGAAATACCACATGTTCAGAACCATGGCCTTTAAAGATTGAACAAATCCAGTTCGATGCTCATCAAGTTGCTCTCATGTGTCAAGCACTGTTTGGGAAATGAGAGGGGATACAAAGATGTATAAGAAGCTACTGACCTCAATAACTTTATTTTTGTTTGTTTGTTTTTGCTAACTTCCTGAGCTGTACTTTTAGCTGATTAATTTTCACTGTTTATTCTTAAAGTGTTAAGTTTTCCTTTTAGTGATGTTTTAAAAGCAACCCCAAAGCTTTACTATGTAGTATTTTCATTCTCATTCAGTGAAAAACATGTTCTAATTTTCAGTAGGTTTCTTCTTTAATCCAGATGTGATTTAGAAGCATATTCCTTAATTTCCAAACACACGGGGGCTTTTTTCAGGGGAGGGGGCAGGGTCTTGCTCTGTCATTCAGGCTGGACTCCTGGGCTCAAGCCATCCTCCTTCCTCAGCCTCCTGAGTAGCTGGGACTATAGGTGCACACCATCATGCCTGGCTAATTTTATATCTATCTATCTATCTATCTATCTATCTATCTATCTATCTATCTATCTATCTATCAACTTTTTTTTTTGGTCGAGATGGGGGGTCTCACTGTGTTGTCCAGGCCTGTCTTGAACTCCTGGCCTTAAGTGATTCTCCCGCCTGGGCGTCCCAAAGTGTTGGGATTATAGGCATGAGCCACTTTGTTATCTTTTTATTGCTGATTTATCTTTCAGTGGTTTTGCAAGCTAGGGATGTATGCAGAAAATAAATAAGATCAGTAGAGTCATTTCCATGAAGCAAAGCCATGAAGGGTACAAAAGATGATTATTATCTTCGAAGCTTTAATTGTGAAGATAGATGACCCCAACAAGGGCGACACTAGTGGGGAGAGGTAAAATCCTAAAGAATCAACAGAATGGCAGGCAAACTGATAAGGGTGCTCTCCCACCAAATGATTTTTCTGGAGGTCAATTTGGCAGTTGTATGAAAAATTTTTAAAAAGCCTACCCACTGAGCTAATCTTTGAAGGAATACACCTTAAAGAAATATTAAGAATGGTACAAAGATTTTCCTACAAGGGTGTTCTTTACAGTACTATTTATAATATACAAAATGTAGAAAGATCCTAATTGTCCAACATTACTGAATTAAGAGAGTCATATTGTATACTCATACAATGGAATTCAGCAACCACTACAAATGGTATTTCAGAAATATTGATATAAAAAGGTGATAAAAATATACCATTGAATTTTTTAAAAAGCAACTAAAGAGCTAAACATAGTATAATCCAAGTTTTGGGGGAAAAAGGGCACCCATATATTTACTATAAAAGAACATTTGGAAAATTATGCCCCAAATTGTTGGCACTAGTTGGTGGGGCCAATCAGATTTTAATTTTCTTTTTGTTTATCTGTGCTTTTTTTTTTTTTTTTTTCCTACAATAGGCAGGTGGGAAGGTATGTGGGCAGCTTGAGAGGAAGTGCACCTGCCTTCCTTTGTAATGGTTGGGGGCCTTTGTTAACCAAGTTGATGTATATGACCTCAGTTTCCAGTTCTTTGGAAAATCCAACCTACGATGAGACGGGGCAGGACCCTGACTTCTCACTCCTCTTGTTTTCAGCCAAGCTGCTTGCTAACCTTGACATAGGCAAGGCTGGGGGCCTCATGTCTCAGATTGTCTCTCTGTTGTACTTTAACTCTACCCTCGATCAAGTCCCGCCTCTTCTGTAAAGCAATCTCTCTGAAAAATATCTAAAGCTATGTTTTTTATTTTATTTTATTGTTTGTGTGTGTGTGTTTCCCCTGTGAAAAGGAAGTAAGAAGAAGTAAAGCTTTCTTTGGGGCTTACTAGAGAGAATTCAAGAAAATATAAATGGTCACAGAGGCAGATAATCCTTAGAAAGAGATACCAAGAGGTCAGCTGTCTCGGTATTCATTTTCCTCTGAGACACATAATCTCTGTCCAAGCTGAAAGGTGTTTCTCTCTTTTTTGAGACTCACCTTCATACCCTTGTGTAAAGGCATCGCTGTGGATGCCTAAAATCAGGAATTTATTTGCTTTTCTTTTAGTTGAAGTTGAATTTTGTTTGCTTCACATTAAGCCTGTTACAGTTTCTTCTATGATCACCAAATACGGGGAATGTCTGAATGATTTTTTTAAATCTTTAAGTGGAGCTAGTACTTGAGGGCTGCCATGCTGTTTCCCAGATATCTCTTCTGAAGACCAGATCCCGGCATCTGTCACCTTTCTTTCTAGGCTCTTTTCCACTTCGCATATTTCTTCTCAGAATCCTCTCCAATTTCTTCACTACTACTTCTTGTTTTGTTTTTTAAAACTGAGGCAGGGTTTTGCTATGTTGTCCAGGCTGGTCTCGAACTCCTAGGCTCAAGTGGTCCTCCCACCTCGGCCCCCCAAGTAGCTGGGATTACAAGTGCAAGCCCCTGTATCTAGTACTATTTCTTCATTTCTTTCAAAAGTCTGAAATCCAGAACTAGACACAGCTCCTGAATAATGGTTGGGTCATTACGGAAAAGGATGCCACTTTTTAGTTTGCATACACATATTAAGTTAACTTCCACCCACCATTAATAAAGTCCAGGACTGTTAACGCAGAAACCGTATATTAATCATCAGTTAGCTCTGCTGTTAAGGGCATGAGAATGATGATGACAGATTATCAGTCTTAATGAGTACTTGTATTAAACCGTATCTTTTTATTCTGTATTTTGGATGCAGACATCTTAGGGCTTTGCAGACACTGGAGGGACTATCCTTTCAGGGCTGGAAAACTCCTACATACAGCAAACAACCTGCTGTCAGCCACCTCTCACACAAAACCAAGCGGGCCAGAGCCCATATCCAGGACACCTTCTTCATCAGGCCCTTACGCTGCTTCTAGCCATGATTCCCCTGCCCCGGTCACACCAGGGTCAGGTACCAGACAATTAGGGACAGCCCCTACCCCCTAGCACCGTCTGTAATGATTCAAACTAGCCACTTATCCTAAACCTGCTCATCCTGCTGCGCCTTCCTTCCTGTGGAAAACAGTGGGGGCTCTTGGCAGTGTTTCTCCACATCCCTCTCCCCTTCACAGACCCTGGCGCTTCCCCATGTGTCCCCTGTATGGCGTGGCATGGGCCCTGTCTCTAGGGATTTGTGAGTCCAGCAGTCCCTCCTTAATCGCCATTTTGGTTTCCTTGTTTCAGTTACTTGTGTCAACTGCAGTAAAAGAATATTAAGATAGTTTGAGAAAGAGAAAAGCAGACAAAGACCACGTTCACATAATTTTTATTACAGTATATTTTTATAATTGTTTTATGTTGTTACTGTTAATCTCTCATCGTGCCTAATTTATAAGTTTAACTTTATCACAGGTCTGGATGTATTGGAGAAAACAGTATCTAAAAGGTTCACAGTTTCAGGCATCCCCCTGAGGCTAAGGGGAACTACTGTGTAACAAACTTCTTCCTTCATGACAGTCATCTCCATATCTGTGTGTCTTACGATACCTGATTAAAACAAATCCCAAGTACCATTAAAACAGCACTGACTTTGTACTAGGCACTCTATGCTTTATGCAGATTGTGACATTTACTTCCGACAAGGGCAATATTGGGCAAATGCTATCATTTCCCTACTTTTAAGGATGAAAAAACGGAGGCTTAGAGAGGTGTAGTGACTTGCTCAGAGTCCCCGCTCTAGCATGGGGTAAAGCCAGGATATGACTTCACATAGTTTAACGTCAGAACTTACACTGTCATCTTGTTTTGTTTTTCTGCTTCTCTTGTGTGTCAAAAGAATTCCTCCTTAGTTGTTCTCATACAGGGCAAGCATTAAATTAGGTAGTGTAAAAAACAAGTTATACAAAACAAAGTAGCAAGAGCAATCTACTCTGAAATTAGTGTTTTCCCTAACATTAGCACCTTTAGCTGACCCAGCTTCCTACCGCCCAGACATTTTACAAAATCTCATTCTGTAGTTGTCTCCTGATCTGGATTAGGAGTCACATAAGAAAATCAGTCTCATGAGTCCATCATTTTTCCTCATTTCTGACCAGAAGTATTCTGCCCCATTTACTTCACCTTACTTATTTCTAAATCACTTTAGCTCATTTAAACAAACAATGAAACTTACTGCAAGGGCACAGAATAACTATCATGAAAGATGTCTGTGTAATTATGCCATAAATTGCAAGGCAAACTCATGAAGCATTCCGTATGTGCTTTGAGCAGTGGCACTGTGGCTGGAACCAATGTCCAGCTTCCATACTATCTATCTGCTTGGAAAAGGATTACCCTTATTTGGAAGTCTCAGTTTGAGGATTTGGGGAAAGCAGGCACGCAAGCAGACACGCCTTATTCTTTACAGCATCATTTATACCTCAACTAAGTCAGCTGAGCAAATGCCTGCTGAAAAGTTCTGGGAGTGGCATAGCTAAGAACCAGAAAGGAGATCTATCTTTTGGATTAAGTCAACAGAGTCATGCCCACAAGGAGAACTATCAAATATCAGACGCGAGAGGTGAAGTGGGGTTATAAGGTGAGAGCTGAGAAGTGAGAAACAGGGTAAGTAAACCTCCATGACTCAGACGAATACTGAACTTTGCATTTCAGGAAGAATGAGGGTTTGGGTTGCTGCTGATTTTTCTTTTAAAAACCTCTTCTTTTCCGTATTCCTTGTGGGGGTGGTTATCAGAGGATTAAGGATTTGGAAAATTAAACAGATAAAATACTAAGAGTTAAATAACACGCAAGAGGAAGAAAGATTAGAAGAGAGGAAGAAGAAGAAAAGTAGAAAGTGTGGTAGGTCCCTTCCTACCTCAGGGTAGAAGTAGTGTGCTTCTAAGTACAGAGATAGATTTTGTCTGATTGGGGAGAAATCCTGCAAAAGGATTAGGAAGTGAGTGAGCTGAGAGATGAATTCCAGGGCTTGGAGGTCATACAGAGAGCAGGGGAAGCACAAAGCTAGGGCGTGAAGATTTGGGTGGAACTGAGGAGGTGTTAAAAAAAGTGCTGAAGTTGTGAATTAGCTGGGAAAGATATCAAGTACATAATTTGGCAATTTTGTTATTTCTAAAACATGAGCTAACAAATTACTTGGCTGTCGTAAAAGTTCACTTTTTATGGATGTTAAAATACATGGAGATGTGCATTTACAAACATGGTGGGCTTGAGCCAGAAGGCCACCATGATACATTTCAGGTAGTAGATGCTCAGTGTGACTGTTGGCGCACTACCACCACCTAGTGGCAGCATATTAACACGCGGCTATTGCAAATAGAAAATTAGAATAAAACAAACAGGCCTTTGGCGCTGAAAGAAGTTGAGAGATTATCAGGTACAGTGGTTCACATATGGGTGATGCATCAGAAACATCCACAGAGCTTTTAAAAGATACACCTTAGATTTATCAAACTAGAACCCTTGGGGATGTGGTCCAGGCATACATAGTAGTTTGAACAATAAGAAATTGCCATTTTTATAGGTCAAAAAAGAAAAAAATTGTCTTTTTTTTTTTTTGAGACGGAGTCTTGCTCTGTCACCAGGCTGGAGTGCAGTGGTGTGACCTTGGGTCACAGCAACCTCTGCCTCCCGGGTTCAAGTGATTCTCCTGCCTCAGCCTCCTGAGTAGCTGGAACTACAGGCGTGCACCACCACGCCCAGCTAATTTTTGTATTTTTAGTAGAGACAGGGTTTCACCATGTTGGCCAGGATGGTCTCGATCTCTTGACCCCATGATTCGCCCGCCTCAGCCTCCCCAAGTGCTGGGATTTGCAGGCGTGAGCCACCACACCCAGCCAAAATTGTCATTTTTATAGTACATATTTTTAAAAAGCTCCCTGAAGACTTTGACTTCCTCTTGTTAAGAACCAGAGATTGATTCTAGTTTTCTGATTTGCCAAAAACAAAAATGAAGCTTAGAATGTTAAATGACTTGTCCAAGGTCCTGTGGCTGGTAAGGGTCCGTGCTGGGACTCAATCTCTTGTCCTCATTTTAAGTCCAGTGCCCTCTCATTTAAGTGTATCTTCTTCAGTGTGGGACAAACAAAACAGTGTCACACATTCTTGATTTCCTGACATAGAGTCCCTGCATATCCACCTTTTGTTTCAATTCTTACTGTCTCAAAGACATCTCTCCAGTGTTTCCTCCCTTATTTCACCTAGCTTTTCAAAACGCCTTACGCTGACTTTTGTTTCTGATACGTGCCTTACCTTCTCTGGAAATTCTATTCCCTAATACTTTTTCTTTAAAAAAAAATGACTGCACACTATGAATTTTTCACTGACCCCCCCAGATGGGAGCTTGCAAACTGGGATGGAGGCCATGGTGTTCAGGAGAAGGCTCATACTGTTGCAAGAGCTGAGTGCTATAATTTCAGGAATTTTGTTGTTAAGGCTAGTTATTAAATCTGTTATTACACATTAACTGACACATTCCTGACATAAAAAAAGTAACCACTTTTTAACGATTATTTTACTATTATCAGTGTTCTTCAGGTTATCTATATCAATTATCCTTATATCTGAAGGTAGAAATACTATACCATGCTCTGCATCCCTTCCCTACTCTGCATTCTGTGAAAGAGCAGGTCGGGTGGCTTGAAAATGGCCATTGGTGGGATTATTTACACCACAGAAATTGGCAAATGCTACAAATAAGGGTTTGATTTATTATTTTGCTTACTGTCTAGATTTAAACAGTGATGGCCGAATGCAGTGGCTCATGCCTGTAATCCCAACACTTTGGGAGGCTGAGGCAGGAGGATCACTTGAAGCCAAGTGTTTGAGACCAGCCTGGGCAACACAGACCCTGTCTCTACAGGAAATAAAACAATTAGCCAGGTGTAGTGGCATGTATTTGTAGTCCCAGCTACTTGGGAAGGTGAGGTGGGAAGATTGTTGGAGCCCAGGAGTTTGAGGGTGCAGTGAGCTAAGAGTGTACCACTGCATTCTGGCCTGGGCAACAGAGTGAGACCCTGTCTCTTAAAAAAAAAAAAAAAAAAAAAAGACTGGGTATGGTGGCTCACATCTGTAATCCCAGCACTTTGGGAGGCCGAAGTGGGCAGATCATGAGGTCAGGAGTTCGAGACCAGCCTGACCAACTTGGTGAAAGCCTGTCTCTACTAAAAATACAAAAATTAGCCGGGCTTGGTGGCAGGTGCCTGTAATCCCAGCTACTCAGGAGGCTGAGGCAGGAGAATTGCTTGAACCTAGGAGGCAGAGGTTGCAGTGAGCTGAGATCACACCACTGCACTCCAGCCTGGGCGACAGGGTGAGACTCTGTCTCAAAACAAACAAACAAAACTGATGAAAATTACAATAATGCAGATTAAACTTAACAGTACATCATATCTAGTGATCCCACTGTGAGTAACACAAAAAGTGGAAGAAATGTTCTTCTAGTATTTGTAAACGATTAACTGAGTCAGCAAGGAGGTTATTCATGTCATCATTGGCGAATGAATGAAGTTCCAAAATGTCTTTGTTGTTTCACTCTCTTATTCATTAATGTAAACAAAATATCAACAACATTCATGTTGGAACTAGTCTTTCCTCAACTGTAACCATGGGGATAGAGGTAAGAGTTCAGCAAAATTCATGAGAGCATTCAGTGAGAATTATTTGTCTATATGAAATTTAAAATAAAGAATATTGTACATTTTATTATTGTTTGAAAATTACGTGAAATTACATCAGTGAGATAGATACCAAAGTTATCTACATACAGATAGATACATTTTGCTTTCCTGAGAGCCAGTTGTTCACAGCTTACCAGCATGTGGCTGGCCTGAGCCTCATCCTCGCTGTGTCACCAGCTCCCCGTCACGTTGTTTGAATATATTCCCCCCACTTTGGATAGGCATTCACCCAAAGTTGTGGTTTGGCCTTCTAGAGCCCCCACTGACTTTCCCCTTACCTACATAAGTTCTAAACACTTTAGCTGAGTTTTTTTTTCTTTCTGGAACAGAATATATACATTTAGAGACAGGGTCTCTGTCACTCAGGCTGGAGTACAGTGGTGCTATCACAGCTCACTGCAGCCTCGACTTCCTGGGCTCAAGTAATCCTCCCACCTCAGCCTTCTCAGTAGCTGGGACCACCGGTGTATGCTATCATGCCTAGCTAATTTCTAAATTTTTTTGTAGAGGAGACAGGGTCTCGCTTTGTTGCCCAGACTGGTCTTAAACTCCTGGCTTTAAGTGATCCTCCTGCCTAGGCCTCCCACAGTGCTGGGATTACAGGCATGAGCCATTGCACCCGACCTAGAAGAGAATATATCTTGACCCACAGCCTGTTTCCCAGCTGTCCTCTCCAGTGTTTTCTTGCTCAGTGACATGGATTATCTTACCCTCAGTTACTCAAGGCAGAAAGATGGGCTTCACTGCCTTAATCTCTGCCTCCTCCCCATCCATATCCAAGCGTCACCAAATTAGCCTGCTTCTTGGCACCTTCCTGTTTCTCAGATCCATCTACTTGTCTCCAACTTTACTGCAGTTTTCTTAAGTTTCCATGTCTTTCACTTCTTGAGTTGGTTATTATACAGCCTCCTAATTGGGACCCCTGCTTCCATTCTCATTCCCTCCAATCCATTTCACAGTTACTAAAGATATCTTCCTAAAACATCACACTCATCAAGTCACTTCTCTGCTTATGAGCCCCTTAATGGCTCCCTGCTGATGACCAGACAATGACCACACGTCCAGGCAGCTCTTCTCAAAGTCATACAATGACCAAGCCTAAACTGCTGTGTTCACAGTTCCCCAAAGAAACTCTCTCCTTCCCTTCAGGATTCACTGAGAAGACATTCACTTGTTCTGGGAACCTTCTCTGACCTTGGCCCTCCCAAAGCTGGTTGAGGGGCCCCTCCCATGTGTACCCTTAAGAGTCCTGAATTTATCCCCCTCCTAGCCCTTACCTTGTTGTATTATTAATGTCTACCTTTTCCAGGGACTGACTGCCTTGTTTCTTTGTTTCCAGTAGCTAACGCAATACTTAGAGAAGTCACAAATACTTGTTGAATGAACAACTAGAGGAAAAAACGGTGGCAGTGATAAAAACAGTGGTGACGATATGCTGAGCACCTACTCCCCACTAGGCACCATGTCGGACACTTTGCCATCATTATTTGCAATCCACAGCAGCCTACAACTGCAAAGTAGGGATATGTATCTCTGCTTTACAAATGAGCAAGTTAAGAGAGGTTAAGCCATATGCCCAAAGTCACAGAGCAGGTGAGGGGAAGGCCCAGGATTTGAATTCCTGAATCCTAGGTGCGTCTTATTCCAAAGGCCATAGACTTCTTAATATACCACCTAAAAAGCACCAAGACAAACATGTAGGGCCGACTGAATAACAACAACAACAAAAGATGAGCAAACAACAAAACAAACAAGCAAAAAACCACTTTTCATTTCTGTAGCCCAAGTTCCCTACAACGGTTCAGATGAGGGAGACGGCATTTTATAGGGTATCAAATACCAGGTTTCCATACAGGTAGGAAAGCACTCATTTGTTAGATATATTTTAAAAGCCTGGAAATATGCCTGGCACTTCCTACTGGAGTTTTTAATAGTTTTGTCTAAGAGTATGGACTGGTTGGACGCTGCCCTGTAGGTATGGCTGGGAAGGTGAACGGGGGTCTGATTCTGAGTTGTCCCCTCCTGCGTGGGGCTCTTTCTCAGTGAAACACAGGCTGAAATGCTGATCTGATGTTTGGTCTTTTGACAATTTTCACTTAATGAATTGATTCCTACAGTTCATTAACATACCCACTTCCACTTCTGTATACACATATGTCTTAATTAGCTGCTCATTGGCTGTTTAATTACAAGAAAACAGCTGACAGCTGCCTTGCTGAATTCTAATGGCAGACGCTTTGGAACGGCTACACACTTGCTTTTGACAACCAAGATTTCTTCATAACTCTGTGATTTATTATGAATGCTCATCTGCCTGCCCAAATTATTGTATTTTCCAATACAACTAAAAATTGGGAACTTGGGGGACTGCTGAGGTGGGTGTATGTCCACGTTTCATTTTATGTCTGAGACTAAGAAAAATGGAGATAAGAACAGCGGAGAATCTTCTATGTGAAAGCATGTACTATGTTACAATTTTATTTATCTTGGCAACTTCCTGTTGAGAATGTTCAGAAGCATGGGGGTGAGAAGGAAGAAATATCTTTGGATCAACGTGGGGCAAAAGTTAACTCTCTGGCTGGGGGGGAAAAAGAGGATAACTTCATTTCATTGAGGGGTAAACACAGGTCACGCATGTATTAAAATCAAGCAGATGAAATTATAAAATTAAAGTTGGGTGGGGGGCAGAAATAAAAGTGCTCAAAGACGCATATGAGGAAAAAAAGTTGTTCTTTAGAAAGGGTAGGCAGCCTCATTCACAAAAGTTAGCTGGTCCAGCCCTACACTCATACATGTGGCAGCAATAAATCACAGAAATTCAGATTTCCTGAGCTACGTTTTTGTTCAATAGTGCCTGGCCTCCCTGCAGAATTGTATGCGCAAGTGGTCTCTGATTAAAGCGGCCCACGTGTTGTATTTGGTGTGTCGATGTCTGCTTTTGACTGTGCTTTGCCATACTCAGATCCAATCCAAGCGAAGACATTCAGCAATGGTTATTCCCTAGCACGCACGTGGGACCTGCCCCAAGCCAGGTGCTGTGTCAGGGCCCCATCTACAACATGGCCTCGAGCCCAGGGTTTTCTGTGAGCTGAGGAAGGGCAGCAGTTACTAAGACATGATTAAGATCTAAACAAACAAATAAAAAAAAATCTGAATCATCGTGATGCAAATTGGGGTTTAACATAACCCTGCCACTTGCACATTTCATCACAGGACTGGAAGATTTAGCTAAACAAAAATTTTCACTTACCACCTGTGTATAACCGAACCGAAACTCAGGCGTCGTAAGGATGCAATAACAGCTTGTCCTTCCCCAAGTCGAATTTTCATTTTAAATGCCTAGCTCTAATACTGGGGCCACGTATTAAAAAGTGTTGAAATAAAAATGTTGAGCATGAATGTATCAATGGTGAAAAGTGGACAGAATTAGTTCACGGCTAGCGACATTTCACAACCGAGATAAAAATATTAGAATCCTCTAAAAGACAATTTGGGCCTAAAAGGAACATTCATAAAAGCTGCTTTTTAATCTAAACATAAAAAGCTCCAGAAATGGCTTTAACTGCTTCAGTGGGGGAAGGTGTCACTTATACACTCTAGATATTTTGGAAAGGCTTTTTTATTGTTTAACAAAATATATTTGTTAATGCAGAGACATTATCTCAAATTATCTTTACTGGGTAGAAGAGGAAGCTTTGAATAAGACATCATCTTAAATGTATTGACTGATGACTGTATATTGGACAAACGAATGCCACTTTATTCTTAGTCTTATCAAGAGGAAAAGGGTTTAAATGTAATCAGAAACCAATTCACGAACCCCAATACTGGACTGTGCATTATCATTAAAAAAACTTGCAGTTAAAATTGTATAGCCAAAATGTCTAAAAGGATATGGATTAAAAAATGTATGTGCGTGTCTGTGTATGTGTGTCTTGAGATCAAATGTTCATCCTCATCATCTGAGCAACCACTGTATCTCATGATGAAATTAGGAACAGAAGTTGAATGGCAAACAAGATGATTTCTCAAAAGCAAACCTTAACCAATGATTATTTTCCTCCTAACACTTCATATTTTTATTCACTTTGAAGATTGAACTTTAACATCTACAGCCTCTAGTGTTACTATGGCCTTTTCCTCTGCTGGCATGGGGCACGACCTGCCCCTCCTCCCTGGCAGGCCTGCCCCAGCGCACGTTATGCCCCCTAATCATGCTCACCCAAGGCTGAAACTAAATTCTTTTCCAAGAGCTCAGAAATGTCTCTAGGAACAGAACTAAAAACCTTGCAGGCCTGGATTCTAACATATGTTCTTCGGAAATGCAATATTCAGGCTGAAGCAGTGCCAATACATTGTTCCCTGATTCTTTCAAGAGAACAAGTGAAATACGTTTATAATTAAAACCTTGGCATAATGGAGTCCTTAAAAATTTGAGGATGGTGTGCCTGTCTACCCTCATCTTCCACTAGCCACAGAAAGTGACCCTGTGCTTCAATCAAACTGAGTTATGTGCTGTCCCCTTAATACAACCAAGACTGCCCTAGTTCTGGGCTTTTGCCTCTGCCACTCCTTGTTCTCCTCCTTCCTCAGCACAGAATGCCCTCCCAGCCACCTTCTCTGGGAAAATCCTTCCTCAGCTCCAGCCCACGGTTGGTTCCTCCTCAGTGAAACCTTGCTAGGCCAACTCTCCTCTAGACTACCGAGGTATGCTGCCTACTGTGGCCTTGAACTCCTGGGCTTAAGCAATCCTCCTGCTTCAGACTTCCGAGTAGTTGGGACTTCAGGCAAACACCACCATGCCTGGTCAATTTTTTTTATTTTTAATTTTTTTGTTGAGACGGAGTCTTGCTGTATTGCTCAGGCTGGTCTTGAACTCCTGTGCTCACATATTCCTCCCACCTGAGCCTCCCAAAGTGCTGGGACTACAGGTGTGAGCCACTGTGCCCAGCCTATATGTGCTTATATGTGCTTCTTATGTATATCATAGATTGTGGCCTTACTCTATAGTTAGTTCTTGCATTGCTATTTAGCTTTCCCTACACAGGCCTCATCTCTACAACTAGACCATAAACTGCTTGAGGGAAAGATTCGGTCTTCCCTTTGGATCCCTTACAGTGCTTACATAGTGCTTGGGCCCAAGGGAGTGCTCTTAGTATTCTTTTTTATTGACAGATTCTACGTAACATATTGCAAATGGTCACAACAATCAAGACTACACCCATAGATGTCCCAGAAATAATATCTGACTATACAGAGCAGCATTACCAAGCCACCAAGAAGTCTGCCTAGTAGTAACGGTGATAACAACAGCTAACACTTAGTAAGTGCTTTGATGCATCTGGCATTCTTCCAGGTACTTTCCTTAAATGCATATGACAACCCTATGAAGTTATTAAAATTACAGTCCTCATTTTACAGATGGGGGAACTGAGGCACAGAGCGGTGGTATAGGTGCTCAAGCTGGTAAATAGCAGTGCTGGGATTTCAACTTGGGCAGTCTGGTTCCAGAGTCAGAGCAGAAGCATGGCACCTGCTGTCTCTCTACAGACAGCAAAGGGGATGGGGAGAAGATGAGCCAGGAACAGCCAGAAACGACAGAAAAAGTTACCAAAGCTTCTACCATTTTTGCTGTTCATGTACAATGCTTAGCAACTATGTGCCAAAATCATTATTTCAGCAATTAAACAGGCCCTCTAATTTCTTATGGTTTCAGGTTGTTAATTTAAAAATGCAGTTTAAAATACATTCACAAAATGATTAGCTCAGAAGATGACTGATCACCTTTTTTCTCTCATTAGGTATCTATTTGATATGTCTAATGTGAAATTTTTCTTATGTTTAATTACACTATCACAGCAAAGTTATTTACAATTGATCATGATAGAAACACCTTTACCTGGTTAGAACATGATAAATAATTAACATAAAATGGCAAAAATAGAAGTCTGACTTCTATTTTTATAATTAGGAATAAAAGTGTTACAGCAGAGGGAAATTATAATGGAGAACAAATAGCATATGTATCAAATATAAACATATAACATTGTTCAAGTCCCTGGCTAGGCATAGGCCCAATCTGTTAACAAAATTATGTTTTATTTGTTTTGTGGTTTTCGTTGGATAAAGTCAACAGAGCAGAGGAACAGAGCCACAGATAACTGAAAATCACTTTGGCACTGAAGAGGTCTGCAGACAAGATCTGGAAGGGAATCTAGAAAAATGACAACTTTGGAATAATGGATACCTTTTGTTTTCTTACTGCTTTTATTTTTGTCATCATAAATATTAAGGGTAAAAAGAAAATTCACACTGTTTGTGCCTATGTGAACAGTGGTACTCAGTCAACTCAGGTTTTACTCAATAGCATGTTGTTAATTAATCTTCCAAATTGTTGGGGTATTTTATATGAAGTAGTATCCCCTACCCCTACACCTTGTCCTTTTCCCAGACTCGATTCCTTGATAATCACTTCCATCAATTACTAGATAATCACTTGCCTTACTGACAGACCCAGAGGAAGCGATCAGTTTTTTGGGCAGAATGAAGGGACAAGTAGCGAACTGGTATCCGGGATGCTGCCTAGAACCCTGTCCATTTAAGAAGACACCCAGGTGATACGCAATGCACAAAAAGCACTGGAACTCCCAGCAGGCAAGCACTGCAGTCTGTAAACCCTCTATTGAGAAAGGCCATGGCATGTCTACCAGGGACACAGATTTGGGAGGCAGAACACAGACAGGGTAAGGGTGAAAGGCAATGGCTACCTGGCCACGTCAGCCAAACCAACTCCAAAAATCAATGCGATGACAGTGGCCACGGGCCGCTCACTCTCACCTTATAACCTGGGATGGCATAGGCCAGACAGATTATTTCATTTTGTTTTGTTTTTCATTATTTTTATTTACTTTTTTGGAGAGAGGGTCTCACTCCATTGCCCAGGCTGGAGTCCAGTGGTATGATCATAGCTCACTGTAACCCTGAACTCCTGGACTCAAGTGATAAACCTGCATCGATCTTCCCTGAGTAGCTGGGGCTACAGGGACACACCACTATGCCTGGCCTCTCATTTTGCTTAATTTATTTATTTAGTCACCTAATTTTGAGGGAGGGCAGATTTTGGAAGTAAAGGGCATAAATGGTTCTGTAGTATGCAGAAATCTCAAGCTTTGCTAAGATGGGATCAACATGAAGCATCTGTACATGTACAAATTAGCAGATGTTACCATGACCAACAGTAAAATGAAGAATTAAGGAAATTATGAGGTTAATTTCCTTGAAGTCTCTTAGTAGTCATTTGTGTCTATAGGTATTTTACAACATTGTATTTTCTAATTTATTGAAAGGAAAGCTAACCCAATTTGTGGATTTTATTTTTTGACTCAACCTCAAAAAGCCTTAGGGCTGATTCAGGCCTGGTTGTAGCAATTGGCTGTCTCAAAGGCCTCCTGAATGTTTAAATAGCTTCTCTCCTGTTTATTTTGCACTGTTTTATCCTGTAAGCTGTCTCAAGGCCCTTCCAATATAAGCATGAGGATTTAAATCTTAATAAATTGAGATTTGAATAATAGAGGTAATCTGGGCTTGGGGGGTCTTGAATTATTGGGATAAACATATTTCCCATTTGCACATTATGCCTGTGCTGTACACATTGCCCCATGATCAAGGTCAGAAATAGTAAAAATAGTCATAGCAGAAATAATACTGATAATATTTGGAGTTAAATAGCACTTTTCCATTTGTAAGGACTTTTTTATGTACAGATTCTTCTTCTATTCTTGGAATAGTCCTAAACAGTAGGAAGATCAGGTGTTATACCCACTTTAAAAATGACGCAAGTGAGTCACAAAGAGATGAAGACACACTTAAAACAATATGGACGAGTGGAGGCAGTAGGACTGGAACTCAGGTCTTCCTGATAGCTTTCCTACAGTTTTGCCAGATGTGTTAACATATGTGTGCTAACAATAAGACTCAATGACATTCCAATTAAACTTACTGGAGGTATCTTTTTATAAGCTTATGACAGGGACATTGTAGAAGTCTGGAGTTAGCTCTTTTTAAAAAAAGGTTACCGCAGAGATTGCTCATCAGTTCAACTCTAGGGTTGAAAGTGACAAGCAATGCTCAAATACCTTTTTGTAGTCTATTTTTTTGAAGGAAGGAGTAAAAATATATATAACTTCCTTAAGTGTAATTTAACACCAAAATATTTCTTCTGTCCTGTCATTTCTTATCACTCAAAATTCTAAGGAGTTGAATTTTAAGACATAAGTGGAGGCATAAAAATCACAAAGATACACTTTAACATTAATAGAAACAACAACAATTAAAAAGGCTTACCTTGCAGCCTTCACATGTAATGACACCATAATGGATTCCTGATGATTTGTCTCCACAGATCTTGCATGGAATAATTTCAATTTGAGCTGCAACAGAAGCACGCAACCAGTTAATTACATTTTCTTTTAAACACCTTATAAAAGCGTTCCCTGATCAGCATTTGTATAGTGAAAACTAATAACCTGCTAAACATTATACTGCATTAACTATTCATTGCTGAACTGTGAGGGTCCCCCTAGAGCCCTGGACTAAATTATGGCTGCTCGTTATATAATAGCTTTCGGGTTATTAAAATGGGTCATTTGAGAAGGTGTTTAAGAACCCACAAGAAGACTGGAATCAGCATTTCAAAGCCTTCAAGAACTGGAGAGTTCGCAGTTTAGGCCTCAGAGCAAAGCAGATACTGAAATGTTTCCTCCAATCTCATTTTCTATCATTATTTTTAAAAGGTCATAAATCTGTCTTGGCTGAGCTTTATAGCTTGACTGCTAGAGAAAAATACACTCCAAAAAGTCAGCTCTAGTTAGGAAAATGATTCAATTCAAAATATTAATAAGTTATATATGATGGTAAGAATTCCTTATCTTTTAAAAAATTAACGCAGTTGCCATGTGTTAAAAATTAGTCCATTTGTGTACAATCAGAACCTTTCAACCACAGAGTTAATATCCTGTTTGAATTTAATAATGATGAATCCTGACAAATAGGATGTATTGCTTCTGAGTTCTTTACGTTGGAAATTTAGTTCCTGGTACAGAGGGCATGTGTGTCTACCCAACTGATTACTTAAAGGTGCCTCATGCTAGAAGACTAGCAAATAAAATGTATCACACCAAAGTTCTCAAATAAGGCAAAGCACATTTCTGAGCACACACATTATATCTCAAAGTTAAAAAGAGCATAATTAAGGATAAAAAATAAGGAATAATTAGGCAAAAGAAAATCCTTAGATAAACTATTAAATAGAATTTAGATGTGAAATAAAGACCAATGCTGAGCTGTATAGACAGAATGGGAACAGTCACCAGTTTACCTGGAATGTGTCATGACGCTAAATTCATTTTCTATGGTTTTCACTACTGGGTATCATGTTAGATTATCTACTGAGTTACACACAGAAACACAGTTGCAAGTGCCCAAGTCTGTTTCATTTTTATACAGCCCTTACCTAGCCCCAGACCTTATACACAGTAATTTCTTTGTCCAAAGAATATGTCACACAGTGTAAGTACCACACAGAGACACACAGCCCACTCTTTCTTCTAATGTAATCCCATATTCTGGGATAATTCCACAACCACTTACTTTGGATTTGGGGTGATGTTGTGTTCAGTACTTACAGCACACATTAAACTATCGGATTTAACCTCATTATAAACCATGTGTACTGCTAACTCCCTTTCTCAGGGCCTAATACAAGTACTGTGGTGACTTAGGGAGTGCAAGCTATTCTAAAAGCTATCCATCATTTTTTTTTTGTGCTTGCATACTGAGTTTCTTTCCTGTCCAAATTTAAAGATTGTTCCAAATCTCACATCCAGTGTATTTTCTCTACTCTGGAGGCTTTCTAGTACCCCAATAATGGTGACTGTGGACACTAATAGGTATAGTTTGAGTTAAGCAACTTAATATGTTTAAGGTTGCATTCAACAAAAATTGTCATTTGCAAGTGTGCCACATGTTAACACTTGGCTTGATTTCTTCAAGAAAAATTCTTTATGAAATATGAAATCTAATAATGTCTCATACTTCACAGTCCCTCCGATATGTTTAATATAGTCAAGGCAAAGGTTTGTGCCACAGATTTGCAACTCTAGAGAAAGCGACTTATGCCTAACATTTTGCAGAGACGCACAAAAGGCAAGTGGAAGTAGAGAAATCGTGAAAGGTGTTATCAGCTGAGTTATTGCCTACTCTTCCCTACATGAATTGAGTAGGCTAGAATAAGAACCAGCCTCCCTACCTTGATTCTTAGGAATATAATAATTAGGCAACATAAAGTCCTTGAACCACCCATTAAACAGAATTTATACATGAAATGAAGACCTACTTGGATCTGCTTCTCCCCATGTCTCACCTCAAGGTGTAATGACAGAAATTAGGGATGAACAAACCTCTTTAGGTCCTAGCATTTAAGTCAGCATCAAAACTACCTGACGCTAAGCTTGGGCCTTTTAAGAGTTATCTTCATTCCATCTTAACAATGGGGGAGATCAAGCATGTCTACTTAGTCCTCTATAAGAATATGAAGGCCCTGGGCAGGGCATATTGAGAACACTGAGTAGAACTGCATCTGAACAAACTGAAAATGATATGCAGTATTCCTGTCCAGTTGGCCTGGACTCACAGTGGATTACTACTGAGAAGTGAAGTAACGATGTTTAAGGCTGTGACCAAGATGCCTGTCTGGCGTGGAGGACTGCTCATGATGGGAGTGGCCTTGGGAGTACCATGCTGGCCCCAGCACTTCCATCTTTGGAATGGCTCATGGCCCAGCGGCTGTGACGGTAGGTGCGGGTGGGGAGCAGTTGTACTACAGACCCCAGAGTTTGGTGCCACTGTGACACAGGACTGATGGCCTGAGTCAGGCTTCAGCTCGCAGGGGTTTTCAGATCTGGAGGATATTTGAGCGGAGACAGTCATGAGATCTGTGGAGGCCAAGAAGCTTAGGATAAATGGACCTACTGTAGATTGACTGGTATTTCCAAACGGCGGGGGGTGGGGGGGCATTCACTTAGATCTTTGTCCCCATGGTGTCTGTGCTTAGTTCCAGTGGGCTAAAGAATCAGAATTAACTGAAACAAGCTTCACTGGGAATCTCACGGTAAGGTGGTAGAAGGGTTTCTGGATAGCAAGTTGAGGTATTCTGATTGGTTAACCTAGTCTCCTAGGCTCCCTCCTGCATGGCTCTCTTATCTCAGATGACAATTTCAGTTGCAAATGCTCTTTAGGAAATGACTAAAATCCCCCTACTCCAAAAGCAAACCCTCTGAATGTGATCTGATCACACGTGTTGAAATTCCCAGAAAGCAAGCATTTGCAGATGGGAGCAGGGCACTTGCTCAGCCCTTCATTTAATCCAACAATGCACAAAAGCCCTCTCCATCCCCCATTTTAGTCAATTTCCAGAATTCAAATTAATCCATGAGAAACAAATGCAGTCAGTGCCTTGCAAATTTTTCAAAAGGAGGCAGTTTAGTTTTGTGAATTTGAGTTTTCAGTCCAACAAGAAGGAGGAAGACAAAAATCCCTCTGCCCTTTGCCTTTCATCATGTAGGCTTTTTGGTTTCCCACCAGGTAGTGTGGTGTCTTCTCAAAACCTTCTTTTAACACAAATTATGAATCTTGGCCCATATATATACTGCACATATTAACTCAGCCAGCATTTCAAAGGATGAGTTCTGTCAGACAGCACTACTGTCAACGTTCACAAGTATATTGATTAAATTAGCCCACATACATATTCATCCCAGCAAAGAAGTTTATTGTGTAGTGGAATATCTGGAGCAAGATGCGCAATATAATCATGAATTGGCTTCACAATGAACAATCTTGCTATGAAAAATTCTAATTTGCCCACATTTTCAGCTCTATTGCCTAAATAATTTGCTCTCTCATGCACCCTACGTAATTCAAGCAGGCTCTCCACACCTGCAGAGGCAAATTTCTGCAGTTTCAAGGAGCTGACAACAAGTGGCAGCGGGCGTCAGGAAATCCTGGAATGCAAGGGTGCTAATTAACCAAGTGGTCCTTGGGGCTAGGCTGTCATTTAGCACTGCACTTCTATAAAAAGTTTGCTTTGAATTTTTAATTATAAAAGGAACAAGAACTTGGGCACTAGCATTCTTAAGATGACATTTATTCCTCAGGACCTATCTTAGGAGATGTCATGGTCCAGAGGACAGTGCCCATTCTCCCAAACAATTAAAAAAATAAAATAAAAATTGTATGAGAGGCAGTACTTCATTCTGTGAGTAGTGATCTCTCAATGGTAATCTAATTTATAATATCTACATGTATTTGTGCCAATAATGTGTCATGCATTATATCTCACTCCTCCAACACCCTATGCAGTAGGCATCACTATTTATTGTTACTGTCATCATTGTCATCATCATCATTGCACTCTTGTTAAGCAATCACTAACCGGGGCTCAAAAGACATCCCCTAAGTAGTTTGTTTAAACTTAACACACTACTCAGGAATTGATGTCACTATCTCTTTTTGGGAGTTATCCGCTTAGTTTATAACTAAAAAGAACCATCAACCTTCTAGGCCACTGATCTCAGTTTCACAAAATTCTGGTTAGAATTTTAACCCTAAAATGACCAATGCCAACATTTGACAGTTCTTAAGGCCAGGCAAATTACTTAACCTCTCTGAGCCTCAGTTTCATACCTGAAGATTCAAGGATGTGATACATAAATGCATACCATATATATGATATCTGTATGAGCATTTTATATATGTATTCGCTCTATATGCCCATCACATAGTTCTTAGAAATAGTTGGCACTCAATAAATAGTAGTAGTTATTATTGTTGTTGTTGATAAGAAATCCTGCCTTATAGTGAAATGAAATTCTTTCCTCCAGACTTTAAGCTCTTTCTGAGGTGGGGATAGAGACAAGCTGCTTATCCTCCAAATAATATGACAGGCAGTTCCTACCAGCTACCACAGCAGTCCTTCACAACATTGCTGCTTAACTGTTTGCTACAACACAGTGGTATGTTGCAATAAGTTGCAGGAGTGTCACAGGGAATTGGTTACTAATAAAAGTTTTACAAAATTAAAGTTTTTTATTTGTTCACATAAAAACTAAACTAATATGGACCCAAGGTTACCCCAATAATATCGTTCACTCTAGCTCACTTGCACAATCATATATTTTCTTGAATTGGACTGAATGGGGTGGGGTTACTGCTGGCTTGCCAGGAAACGGCCGATGGGCGAACCTTGAGTACACCTATGAGAACATGTCTGTCATGCTTATGAATGTCAACCAATTTTGTGTGTCTTGCAAAAACGGTCAAAAACTAGTGCTTTAAAAAGCCTATCTTTTACACAAATCTGTTGACGGTGCTTTTTTTCTGGAATGCAGAGAATATGGAGGACTTTTCACTTGCTATGTTACATATTTCTCTAATGTTTGAATTTTTTACAACCAGCATGTATTACTTTTGTAAGCAGAAAAATCAATAAAGATTAAAAAGAAAAACCCTAAGGCATTTGATTTTATTTTCAGTAAAATGGCTTGAGTCCTTTATGGATTAGTCACTTTATTTTATCCCCTGTTTAAAACTGCCAGGGTATTAAAGGCTTCTGCAGCTGCCTGAATGGCGGCCTGGCTTGCGTGTCAAGGTTAGTCGAGGGAGAGCTGCAGAGTCTTCACCTTGATTCCTGGAGGGACTTCAGGAGCACCAGGTTTCTAGAATTTTGTGGCCCTCTTATTTCAGGGCTTCTAAAGATGGCCATGCAGGCTGTGCTCTGCCCAGTGCGGCCTAACTGAGGGGGCAAAAGTAGGGGCTGAAATGCACCTGGCTGTGAGCCTTGCTGCAGAGCGACTGCAACAGCCTGGAGAGAGGAAGCCTTTCTTCAATCTGTCTACCCAGACAAACTCCCTTTTTTCAAACCCTCCTTCCAGGGTTGGTGCCCCTTCTCTATAGTGCTAGGAGTGGAGAGTTCAGGGAGTAACATGCTTTCTCTTCACTCTGCCATGGGAGGCCCCAGGCCACCATAAGGGTTTGCAGAGAGCTCTCATTACATCTCCATGTGGAAGGGGAACAGACCATCGACCTGGACCTGTGGCTTGGAATAGAGTATCGGTATGTTCCATAGCCCAGGCATGTTCAATGGCCCTCAGGGATGAGGAGAGCTGAGTTTTAGCTGCATCCTATGCAAACTAACGATCAACCTGTTTGGTCACTTGGTCTGCTAAGTATATTTTAAATATAACACTAATATGTTTCCCTAGTATATTATTTTCTTCTCTTGATTTTGGATTCTTTCATGACAGTATTTCATCCTTGCTGAACATCACCAAAACAATTAGATCTCCAATTAGAAAGCCCTACTCCTTCAGTAAGCAGTCTCATAGTCATTTTTGGCAATAATAATGCCTGAGTTTTTGCAGAATTCTCTAGTTTTCAAAGTTTTGATCCTGTTAGCTTGCTTTGATTTTGGTGCTTTCAGCATCCCTAAAGGAGGCAGATAGGTATTATCATCACCATTTTACAGATATGGAAAATGAGCCTCAGGAGGGTTAAATGGCTTCTTCTCTATGTCCAGATTTCCCAGGGCTTTGATACAGAAACAGCCACAAAAAAGACAGACTTGGTGTCTCTTTCCTATTCAGGATTATTTGATGTGTTTAGATTTATGCCATCACCGATCGGGGGCTCTCAAGGGGACATAACACCAAAAAGAAAGCACTGGGAGTCAATTCAGCTAAGAGATAGAGTTGGGCCTTCCAGGTCTGCCTCCGAGTCTAAACTCCCTGGGTGGCCTCAAGCAACTCACTTACACCTCCACTTCTTCCATCTATAAAATGGGAGTAATTCTTACCTCCCAGGCAGGTGGTGGTAAATGAGTGCTCACAAAGCTCTTTGAAGATGAAAAACGTATATACATGGGAAGCTTCAGGAAGCCTGCCATATCATTCGTGGCAAAGATTGCGATGCTGTGTCCTATTACCCATATCCAGCTATGCCACGAAGAGAATAAAAATTACACAGTACCATAATTCTCATCTGCTAGCTACACTTACTTAAATTTTTTTTAATCATTGGTTTCCAAGATGCTTTCCCGAGGGACTCATGGGTCCAGATGTAACTATCTTACTCACAACTTAGAAGAAAAAGAGCACTTAGATGGACAAGTCTCCTCTTTATGCAAAGTCCTTGACCTGGCTTTATCTAGGGCTTGTACAGTCTTGCTGGGGCATCATGGAAATGGCATAATTCCCACTTGTTAACATCATAAACATATATGTCACCTTCTGACACCCCAAGCCTTATTATTAAGTTGACATCTGACTCAAACGACTCTATCAAATTATAGCCATTTAAAAAAAGTTATTCACCTTACTAAATAAGCCACTTCTTAAAAAACTTCAACTGGATTGTAATTTCTCCTGAAAACTTAATGGCTTTTAAAAAAATCATTTTTCAATAAAAAGTGTTGAGTATACCTGCCAGATGGCGTGCGCATGCTCACACACACACACACACACACACCTCAAACCATCAAGAGATCAAACATTTGTGAACTAAATTTAAAATAAGACAAAATTGAAGTTTTGGAACTTTGACAATTTTTCTTCAGTCTTTTAAAGACTTAGGTGTGCAAGAGTTAAAATACTGGGCCACAATGCCCCATCTGAATTCAGAGAAAACTGAGCTGTGTGTGCAGGAAATCTCTGAAGAATAAGGAAGCCAGGCACATCTTCTCATGTGGCTTTCTGTGAATATGCAGGTGGTTCTGACAATGGGAACTGAATATTAATCCTTTGTAATATGTTTCCATCCCTACTAGATTAAGCTTTCTAGAGAACTGACTCACATTCCCTGATGCATATGTATCTCTGCTAAAAGCCAAATCCAAATGAGCACTTTTATCCCTAGACAGGGAAATTCTGTCAAATCACAGAGGAAACAGATTTTTCATATAGAAGAACAGTGGGTGGCTTTGATTTTTAGATCCACTTCTCTCTAGAATTCTCCTATCACATAGTAATGCACAAACTGTTTAAATTTAAGGCATTTGACTCTTTACCTTTTTTGGTATCTACCTGGTAACCAATTTAAACCTTGAGTGAAAGAGTTGAACAGCAAGAGAATAAGCTTCCTAATACTTCATCCTACTCATCCAGTAGCTCAAATACTAAATAAGTTCTCACCCAATAAATGATGCCACCATGATCAGCAATATAATCCTTTTTTTTTTCTTCTGTTTTTCCTTACTTTTGCCTTTGTAAACAGCAGATGTATTTGTTGTTAAGGATTTGTGGGGTTGTGTGATATCAGGGGCTAAGATAAAAGTAATTGGCCATTTAACCAATGGTTCTCAGTTGGCATAAGGTCCCTCTAAGATTCTAGAATTAACTACATTTTAAAATATAAAGTCCTTGAAGATTTTCTAGGACCCTGGGATCAGTAACATCTAACAAAAGTCTTCTTTCTCTAGAATCTCTCGGGGTGGGTTAAATGTCATTTCATATCAGCAAGAAAGAGAACCCATTTAGTTTGCTAAGTGATTAGACTATGCTCAAGGGAAATTCCTAATAACGTTGTTTCCAACAATGGTGTCCCTTACATAATTCTGGATAATACTAGACAAAAAAAGTCATCTGACTCAAAGAACTCCATGTAATCTTTTCTTGCGATCAACCTCACTCTAGATACCAATTCCATTTTTTCTCCTTTACAGGAACAATTACGCTACATTTAGGTGAAATCTTCCTTACAGCTGAGAGCAGTGGGGTCAACTCTTTGCGTTCATTGCTCAAGGTCTGTGTTTCACAACAAAAAAGAACATCTTTAAAACCAAACCAAATCTGGTGATCTTACCTAGTTTCTGCTCAACCAAAAACATCAGAATTATTCTTACTGCATTTTATGAAACAATCTTACTTTACCCAGTTACCCCCAACATTCTCACACTTAAGCCCACGAGAAAACCACTCCACTTTCCAGCTGTCTTAACTTCACACCACATTTCACATAACCCCACAAATTCTTAACAACCATTGATTACTAATTCCACCTGCACAATTTCCATGACCCCCATAACTGTGCGGTCACAAAACCCCGCTGCATGAAGTAAGATGTGCAGAAATGGGTCAAAATAACAAGAATCCAGGTTAAGTCATAAAAGCTTACCAGGCAAAGGAACCCATCATTTCTTTCCATGAACTTTGATGGCATTCTGAAGATCCGCTACTGCTCATTGAATAGTAGATGTCACTCAAGGAATATTCCCCAACCAAATAAACTGGATTCATGGTAAATTGGAAATAACTTGTAACATTAAATGTTGAAAATGCATTTACATCCCTCTGTAGCAAGCCCAGAACACTAAAAAGACAACACATTTATAGTCACAGGAACATGGTGTCATGACACCAAAACTTTCTTGGTCCACAGATCATGTTAGTGGGTGAGGACTGTTAAGAGGATTAGCCCACAGCCTGTATCTCTGCTTCACCTCTGTGCTGTTTTCCATTTCAAAAAAGTGTCTTTAGAATTAATAAGAGGATGAAGCTTTGGACGAGAGATGAGGGAAGGGTCTAGTTTTTATTAAAAATCACAGGCAAATTATTTAGGCTTGCCAGAAGCGGAAGTGTAAATGTTTTCATATTAACCACTTTAAGATTGTAAGATCTTGAAGAATTAGTGACCAGCTCCTAGAAATTCAACTAGTTCCTCCACCTCCAGTTTCCAGGACATGGTCAGTAACATCTAAACAAAAAATATGGCAAGTTCTAAGCCTTTCCAATACATCGCAGATGTATTTCTGAATTGTGGCTCAATGGTATTTCAAAAAATTCTCTTTTATAATGCTTTTCTAAGACAACCAGTTCAGCCAGGCATACTAATGACCAGACAACCTGAGGACTTGTTTCTGACTCTTTCTCTAAATGCATGGTCTTTAAACTTGCTGATTAAAGAAACATTTCCATTCTTAATTACAACATAAAAGCTCAGCCTGAGAATGGATAGCAATATTTGTGGATAGCTGAAGCACAGTTGTTTCTATGTCTCTTCCCAAGGGGAAGCAGCAGGAGCTGGTGGCTGTTTCTTACTAGGAAAGGGACATACAGAAAGAGGCAGCAGAGCCTTGGGGATTTTAGGAGTTGTGAGACATAAGGAGAAGAAATGCTCTGGACCCAGCTAAGAGATTGTCAGATTTATTTTAAGAAGGTCTGACATCTGAGCATCAATGCACACATTATAACACCTCATAAATGTCATTTTTTCCCAAGAAAACGAAATGGATAGCCTGTGTGTTTATCTTGAAGCTACTTATTTTTATGTAAGTCATGCACTGGAGGCGAAGTAAGAACACAACAGCCATGTAAAGATATCAGAACGAAGCCCGCAACACTGTCCTTCCTTTTCCATTTTCAGTTTTTGCTCCTCTAGTCCAAGGTGCTGCTTTTGCCTGCAGAGACAAACATTTCCGATGACATTCTATGACTGTCCTGAAAATACTGCTATCAGCTATCCACTGTTTGGCAATGTGTGTCTCTGTCACTTAAAATAGCTTGAGTGAGTGTGACATTATCACTGCAATAAGTGAATCTTTCTAATTTGCAGTAAAAGTGTACCATTCACACAGTTTGGTACTTCAGTACGGCAAGGTTTTGAAATCCATTTCACACGTGGTGGCAGCACATTTCACATAGGATAGAAACACACTCTGATTGCTAACAGCTGCTGTGGGCACATCTTACTGTCACAGCCAGAGCTCAGAATAGCAGGTCCTTTTTAATGCCAATAGCTGCTACCATCTTAAATGGTAACACAGGCACACACACACCACACATACACACATACTACACACATATACCACACATGCACACCGTAGCTCACACGTACCACACATACATACACCACACTCACATATACCATGCTCACACATACCACAGATGCACACCTCACACACACACGGCACACAGGCACACCTCATGCCACGGCACACAGGCACACCCTACACATGGCACACAGGCACACCTCACACACATGCAGCACACAGGCACACCTCACACACACACGCACACGGCCACACCAACATTACACACACGACACATGCACACCTCACATACACGGCACACAGGCACACCAGCACACACACACACGGGACACATGCACACCTCACACACACACGGCACACAGGTACACCTCACACACACACGGCACACAGGTACACCTCACACACACACAGCACACAGGTACACCTCACACACATAGGGCACACAGGCACACCTCACACACACACGGCACACAGGCACACCTCACACACATAGGGCACACAGGCACATCTCACACACACACGGCACATAGGCATACCCCAAACACAGCACACAGGCACACCTCACACACACATGGCACACAGGCACACCCCACACACAGGCACACCTCACACACACGGCACACGGGCACACCCCTCACACACACACGCACACAGGCACACTCACACACACACGGCACACAGGCATACCCCACACACGGCACACAGGCACACCCCCCACACACATGGCACACGGGCACACCTCACACACACACGGCACATGGGCACACCTCACACACACATGGCACACGGGCACACAACACACACACACGGCACACAGGCACACCCCACACACACATGGCACACGGGCACACCTCACACACACATGGCACATGGGCACACACCTCACACACACATGGTGGCATGCACACTCACACACATAATGCACACAGGCACACCACACACACACGCACATATGCACACCCCACACACACACACACACACACGGCACATAGGCACACCCCACACACACACACGCACACAGGCACACCTCACACACACACACGCACACAGGCACATCTCACACACACACACGGCACACAGGCACACATCACACACACACGGCACACAGGCACACCTCACACACATGGCACACAGGCACACATCACACACACACATGGCACACAGGCACACATCACACACACACGGCACACAGGCACACCTCACACACAAGTCTATTCAGCTGCAAGTCCTCTACTCTCCACTAGAAAGTTGAGAACCTGTATGACGGGCACCAAGGACACACACACACACCCCCCACATACATACAGACCACACACATACAACACATATACACCACACACACCACAGATGCACACCACACATGTCACATACACTGCACACACACCCTACACAGACACCCCACATGCTTACACATACACCTTACTCCCCACCCCCAACATATGGGTCTACACACGGCTCCCTCCAGCTGCAAGTCCTGCCACCGCTTGCTGAGAACCTGCGTGACTGGGGCACCAAGGACACAAAAAGGATGCACAGAACGCGACGAAGTCTTCATCTTGTTACATTAGCTTCACTACAATGTAGGAATTAAGGATGAAATGAAAAACTTTTTTTAAGGAGAAAGAAGAGTTGATTATAACCTTGAAGGTAAAGTGTAGGGATCTGATTTGCAAACTCTAGAGTCTGGGGTGGAATCTCTGCCCTGACATTTGTTAGCTATGAGAACTTGGATACTTTCTAATCTCTGTGCCTCAGTTTCTCATACCTTTAAAACTCCAGCCCTATCTCATTATTACAGGTACACAAGTGCCTGTATTATCAATGCCTACCACATAGTAAGTGCTCCATAAATGTTAGCCATAATCATCACTGTCTTTGTTTTTTTTGTTTTCGCTTTTTGTTTCTTTTTTTTAACATTGAAATCCCCACCTGTCACCCAGGCTGGAGTGCACAGTGGTGCTGCATCACAGGTCACTGCAACCCCACTTCCTAGCTCAGGGGCTAGTCCTACCACTCAGCCTGAGTAGCTGGGACTACGGGTACACACCACCACCGCCTGTTTTTCCAGTAGAGATGGCTTTCACTCACAGGTTGCCAAGGCTGGTCTTGAATTCCCGGACTCAAGTGATCTGCCTGCCTTGGCCTCCCACAGTGCTGGGATCACTGTCTGTCTTTTCAGGATGATAGAATTTGGCAGGGTCTGCAGCTGGAGTTGAAGGAACTATCAGAAGAATGAAGGATAGGACACTGTATTCCTTTTGTATAACGACATGCAGTTTCGCAGCTTTATTTCTAACACAGAGGCCTAATGTGAGAAATAACACTAACCAGGGCACGATGGAAAGAAACCAGTGCTTCTTTCTAGGGAAAGCCCACAGTGAGGCTGGCATCTTGGAGAGGTGGTAAGTGGAGGAAGTGGGAGAGAGGCCTCCCACACGGTGGTAAAGTGGGGAAAAGACTGAACTACAGGGTTCGAAGGCTCTCACAACTGTCCGTGCAGTGAGCAATTCACCAAACGCCTGTAACACTTTGTGGCCCTCTTTCTCCATGGCTCAGCTTCCTCATCTGTTCTTAGGCATAGTGCTGCACTGAATCATCTTCCAGAGCCGGCCCTGCTGTATTACACTGTGATGTGAAGAGTGAGCTGAACTGAACTCTCATTTCCCCAACAACAGGGACCTCTTTTTTTTTGTTTGTTTGTTTGTTTTGAGACGGAGTCTCCCTCTGTCGCCCAGGCTGGAGTGCAGTGGCCGGATCTCAGCTCACTGCAAGCTCCGCCTCCCGGGTTCACGCCATTCTCCTGCCTCAGCCTCCCGAGTAGCTGGGACTACAGGCGCCCGCCACCTCGCCCGGCTAGTTTTTTGTATTTTTAGTAGAGACAGGGTTTCAACGTGTTAGCCAGGCTGGTTTCGATATCCTGACCTCGTGATCCGGCCGTCTCGGCCTCCCAAAGTGCTGGGATTACAGGCTTGAGCCACCGCGCCCTGCCAACAGGGACCTCTTTTTATGGCAAAACCCAGCAGGTGTCATCTCTCAGGGAAAAGGGATAGAACGTGGAAGAGAATTCTACCTGGTAACTAAGTTTTCATTTTCATTGGCTGAGGAAAGGAAACACAATGAACTGTTCTCTTCAAGATGCAAAATAAAAGTTCTGGCAGCTAGTACACCATTTTTACACACCTAACTCCTGGTGCTCCCCCTGCTTTTTTTTTTTTCCTTAATGTTAGAAAATAACCTTACTACTATGAAACAAAGAGAATTTTTTTTTTCAAAACCATGTCTTGCCATTACAGATGAGACAAGGCAACACCATGCTAATATGGTGTTGATGTCAAAGATTTTTTTTCCCTTCAAAGTAAATAATTTTAATTGAATGTGCTAGGACAGAGTTAGGTTGTTTTAAATTTTTTTTCCTCTCTCTTTGAAGGCCACTAATTGTGCCCTTTTGCTTTAAATCAATAGAGGCAAAGCCCACGGCAGATAGTGTCAGTAATGCAAATCCATTTCCTATTGTAATTCACTTTTCAGTACAAAACCTTTTCCATCAGCAAAGCATTTTAGAACCTCAAGCTACACTGTTCCCAACTGCAACTGTCTAAGGTATTGGAGGTCAAGGACAAAGTCCAAGGCCAAGTCAAGGACCATCAGGATATAGAGGAGTAACTTCTGAGGCAGCCCCGGTGGTAACATAAAAGCATAATATTCATCAGACAAGCGCTTTCGCTGAGAGATGTTGGGGAACCAAGCCCAGTGGGGTGACTGGCGTCAGCTCAGTGTTCCAGAAAAGCCAAACTATTCACCACGACTTGCCCTGATTTTGCCTTCACTGCTATTCAGAGGCCTGAAGCAGTCATTGAAAGCAATTCCAAGAAATCGAGTTAAAAAAAGAGAAAATTAAAGTTTAGAAAAAAATTATTTGATAAGTGTGTAACTTACAAATAAATTCTGAATGGAACAGAATTTTTGGGAGGTTCATAACCTCTGGCATATTTGTTTTAAAAACCTCAAACACACCCACCAACAGTGAGAAGAATGGCTAGCACTTATGAGGAATTATTATTCATTTAAAATACCCTTTAAACTATGTCCCAAAGATAAATTTTTTTACCTGTCCCCACCCTTCAAAATACACAATATTTCTATTGAAGCCAGTTTCTTGTTCTTGGAATCAGCTTTTTGAGTTGTCAGTTAGGCTGGACGAGCTGATTAGTATGGAACTTAACATTGTCGGTAGCAAAACAGGTGCTCTACCAGAGAAATATCAGTCCATTTTAGGAATGTTTTTGAGAGTGAATCGTGGTATCTATGAGAGAAAAATCGAGCCTTTTCCCTCTTCTGGTCTGTTAAGGTAAATGGTGTGACGGAAGGATGTTTCACTGCCCAATTAGCGTGGTCCATTTTCCAGTGAATCTATTATTTTCCTTTCCTTCCTCATTCTTGACTTTCAGACACTGCAAAGTAACCTCAAAGAATGTCTTCTTTGGGCATAATTTTACAAATACTCTTTAAGATCCTTTATCACATTTCAAAGCACTTTGCAAAAACAAAATGTCCTCAATGGGGCAGGTGAGATCTCAGGAACAGTGATAGAATTCATTTTAAATAAGTCTGTGTGATTTTTCTACTGTATCATTTCAGGGACTTTCCTTAAAGAGGCTTTAAGGAAGAACTTAAAATGGAGAAAGCCAACTTTTGAACGTGGTGATCATGTTGCCTTCAGTCTCCTCTACGTCAGGGAGTCAAGGGGCTGTGGAGCCATCCGTTCCACCTGCTACATGGTTTCTCACCCTTCTCCGAACCTGACAAATGCTATGTGGCATCTCCATCACGGTTGACATTGCTAGGCCCCGCTTCTTATTCAACTTTAACTGAACAATGGGGAGCAAGAAAGGATTATGTAAGAAAAAATGAAAAAGTTTGAGGGCCAACTAACAGATTTCCTAAACTAATGATGTATTTTAATATTCCAGGAATTTCATTTAGGACAAATTGTTATTTGGATGGATATTTGTCTACTGAGAGAATAATTGTTACACTAAAGGAAATTGGTCACATATTTTAGCAATGGCTATAAATGACCAGTGGGCCAAGGATTTTGAGATCGTGAGAGACTTCTCCAGGAATGTAATCATTCATTTCACTCCAGTGTGGCTCTTTCCCCCATCTGCAGCCAAAACAGTCCCCAGGAGAAGCAGATAGAGACGGGAAAATAGGTAGCAGTTCTGTATAGTCTTCAGTAACAGCTCATAAACCTTAAAAAAATGGGCTTTTAATAAAGCCCATTTTTATATTTTTAAACATAAAATGGAATAAAATGATGATAGTTCCAAAGGACTTCCTGTGGGGAAAGTTTCAATGGGGAAAGTTTCAATGTCACAACTAAAATTTACATCAAATTCCCCAGCACACCCTTGTCTTCAACCCAAGGCTGCGTAACGGACATTTGCCGAGCCTGGAAACAGGGAATTCTGTGTGACTGCAGTAAAAGCACCAAACGGCCTCATGACCAAACCCTCCTGCCTCTTAGTGATTTCTGAACTGGTGGCTGAAGTCAGAATTGTCCTTGATTACTATCAGATTATGACAATGAAGTCACCATTCTGTGTTCTTTTGAGCAGCAGGATTTTCCCTTGTGTTGTCCCTCCATTCAGCTTCCCACATTCACTGCTTGCGTACAAGTTTGTTAGTCAGGGGAGTAGCAATTCTGACACAACTGAAAATGTGTACGATCAACAGTGGGGTAATCTGGATATCTGACATATACTGTGGGCGTGGAGATACTCCTATGCTGTGGTGGATGATAGCCTTCGAATGTTCTTTGTTGTCATCCACTCTATTAATTTTCTAGAAGAAAGCTAGTGGCCAATATTTTTTTCCAACAAATTCACTGGCTCCAACCTTGATACCAAAATGAGGATGGAGTGTCAAAGTTCTGATGTTGTCATTGCCCCAAACTACTTGGAGCTACTTCTTATGCAGTTGCTCTCAGTGCCAATGAGATAAGACACAGTTGTACTTTATAGTCCCTCTCATTTTTTTTTTTTTTTTTTAAGATAGGGTCTTGCTCTGTCACCCAGGCTGGAGTGCAGTGGCGTCATCTCGGCTCACTGCAACCTCCACCTCCCCCAGGGTTCAAAGGATTCTCCTGCCTCAGCTTCCCGAGTAGCTGGGATTACAGGTGCCCAACAGCACGCCTGGGTAATTTTTGTATTTTTAGTAGAGACAGGTTTCTCCATGTTGGCCAGGCTGGTCTTGATCTCCTGACCTCAGGTGATCCTCCCACCTTGGCCTCCCAAAGTGCTGGGATTACGGGTGTAAGCCACCATGCCTGGCCTTTTTTTTTTTTTTTAAGGAAAATGACCTGGTTTGGTTTCTTCACTTACCTTTTTCAGAACATTAACTATTGGTTGTTTTCAAATATCAAGCTCAGTTTTCCAGGAGAACTATGGCCACTATGGAGAATATGAAAACATTGCTAAAGGAGGTGAAAGCCATTTCAGAAGAGGAGTTATATATTAGCTTTTGGCAGTGACAGCATTATGGACACGGACATTTAGCCTTCCCAGTTGCCTGCTTTGAAGGGGCAGTGTTCACGTGGAAGTTTACCTCCTAGTACGTTTGTTAAAATAAAATCAGCTTCATTACCTAATAACATAAATGACGTTGGGAGAAAACTCTTGAGTCTCACGTTTTATTTCTCCTGACAATGCTGTTCAATTAGGGCAGACTTTGTGGAAATTCTGATTTCATTACCCATCATTGCTGCATGAAAATACGCTTTCTGATGTTATGCTCTGAAAGAAACTAAGTTGTTTGCTACAACTAACCCTACACAGAAATTAGAAAATTATATGACAAAAAGTTAACTTCAGCCTGCAGTTGGGACATAGGTTATTACTGAAAGTAGTCGTCGGCCTGGTTTCTGGTTTCACAGTAAAAGAAGACGACTTGAAAGGACTCAGTGGTTTTGATGCTCTTCTGAAATGAAAACACTCAGTGAGTGCGTAGCATTGGGTTGTCATTAATGTCAGCCAAGCGAAAACACTGTCTCCACGAACACTGCAGTCATTTCCCCGCTGAGACCATGACTTTCCACTCCCTGGCATTTTGGGCACTGTGCTAGTACTTTTCCAAAAGAGACTCTTAAGGCAGTTCATTCTAGATAATCAAACACACACAACAGTCTTAAATGAATAGGTGGCCTGAATTTGCTAAAGTCAGCCAACAATTTCCAGGGGCGAATGTGTTCTTTTCTGAGAAATACTGTAAGGTAATGATGAAACCCTCAAGCGCTGAGAGGCAAGAAGTATAAATACTACACTTCACAGTAAATAGCATTAGTTTAAAATAATGTTGTGGATAAAAATGTAATCAAGTAGCTTTACATTGGTCCTGTTAAACTTGATACACACAGTTTAACATGTCTTGTGGAAGAAAACAGGAAGAATCTCTGGCATTCTCGATATGTTCTATGATATGTAGCAGCTCTTACGTTGTGTGTCTGTTGCCTATTTTGTAAACAGGTAACAAAACACCATGCTTCATCCCAGAGTTATGAGAAACAAGGAATGAAGCCTGTTGTGTTGGATGGAGTTAATGATATAACGTTAAAAAACCTCACAGTTTCCATCTACTCTCTTGCTCTCTGCAATCAAGCTGGGCACGAGAGAAGAAAATAAAGCGATTTTCTTAGGTAGGGAGTGAGTGTTGGAAAGTGGCATTTACTATATCACCAGGGCATATTTGTTGTTGTTATTTTTCCTCCCCCATTCATTGCCCATGAATTAATTTAAGAAACAAGGCATCAGGGAATAGGCTAAATATGAAACAGTATTTGCTATGTTTTTTGGTGTCAAACACTATAAGACCAAGGTGCTAAACTTTGGATGAGAAAATATTCTGCAGTTTCTCAGGATCTCACATGTTTGTCATACTTCCTACAGTGGTAGTATACTATTTTTAATATCACTTTTATATTGCAATGATTTTTAAACACCAAGGTAAATTCCCACAGAAAGATTGCCTGGGGATAGGTATGTGTGTGTGGGAGGGGGGATCTGGCGATACTTATGTGGTAATCTTTTTATTTCATCCATTTTCTCTGCTTTCAAATTATAAATTCAAACTGTAATGTCACTCTCCACCCTCTCCCATCTCCTTCCCAATCAACAAAACAAAACAAAGAATTCATATTTTACTATGTGTATTATGAAACAGCCTACAATAGGATACCAGTGTTTTTTAAAAAAAAATCCTACTTTTTATCAAGTATCTGATTTTCTTCTGGCCATCAATCGAATTGTAAGAACAACATAGCTCATTTTATGAAACAAAGGTGATATTCGAAAACTAAGTGGCTGAAGATGTAATTGTCTATATTTGAGCTGCTTCTGACTTTGAAAAAAGTATAGAAGAGGGGCTGGGCGTGGCAGCTCACGCCTGTAATCCCAGCACTTTGAAAGACCGTGGTGGGTGGATCGTGAAGTCAGGAGTTCAAGACCAGCCTGGCCAAGATGGTGAAACTCCGTCTCCACTAAAAATACAAAAATTAGCTGGGTGTGGTGGCACACGCCTATAATCCCAGCTATTTAGGAGGCTGAAGCACAGAAAGGCAGAGAATTTCTTGAACCTGGGGGACGGAGGTTGCAGTGAGCCGAGATCGCGCCACTGCACTCCAGCCTGGACAACAGAGCGAGACTCCGTCTCAAAAGAAAAAAAGAAAAAGAAAAAAAAGAGGAACATTTAAGACTTGAAATTTAGATGGAAATTTTAAAGTTTTAACTTGTTCGTATTCAACCCCAAACACATTCATCTCAAAAAATATTAAAAGCCACAGAATTTATAACTTATGCATCCATAGTTTCTCCTTTAAGTGGTCACTAAAAAGATATCAAACTTTTTTTTGCTGTAAGAGCATATTTAAAAAGTATCAATGAAAGTGTTACCAGTTTTCAGTCTTCCTCACTTGGACATTAAAAGGATTAAAGTTATTGTCAGCGCACACATGGATCAGCTTTCAATGGAAAAGAATTAATGTGTTTTGATGTTGTTTGTTTTCCTTAAGGCTCAAGGACACTCAGAAAAAGATGTAAATAGAAGTATATATTATCATGTAGATGGTGACTCTCCAAGGGGATGATGAGGGAACAGAAGTAATACTACCCTAAGTCTGAAATAATAAAAGCTCAAGCAATGAATGGCTGAATTTACACCTCAAAACTTCATGGAAGATAGGCATATAAAAATAAGCTTTCAAAATTGAATGAACTCTTTACCACAATTAAAGAAAACAAAAAGAAACATTTTGCATAACTGCTGGTTTTGCTGCTCCTTCTGCTAATTTAATTTGTCTGGAAGAGTCACTGTGTGGACCACTGATGCTTCATCACACTTAACCAACACCTTTAGAAGAAAACAGCATAGCTACAAAGTAAGTAGTATCTTTTTATGTTTCAGATTTCCATAAGGCGATTTCACAGTATTCCAGAGTGAAATCAATTAAGAAATAACTATAGCTATATAGGGAATATGCAACACATTAATATATTTATGGAGACTATATCTAGGCACAATTATTTTCAGCATTTGAAAATCACTGGTGACAGTGAGTAACGTCCCTTCCCTGTTGTTTTGATAATCTCATGTCTTTTAAGCAAAAGGAAATGTATACTGCATAATAGTTTTACCACTCTGACCTCAATATGGAGTAAAATGACAGATAACAAGCAGAAGCCGGTCAGTTTCACAAGTAAGTGATTCTGATGCTTTGGCTCATCCTGGTCCCTGCTCGGTTCTCACATTCTGATCTGGCTGACTTAGTTAAAACCTGCCATTTCTAAAGTTTAAGAAATTAAACATAGTTTGGGAGTACAAAGACCCATCTTTGCTCTGATCTCATTAACAACCTCATAAGAGTTCATTTCCCTCACTAACTGTCCTCAGGAAGGAAAGTTAAAAGACCTTGAATAATTTTTCCTACAGCCCCACAATGATACTGTACTACTGTCCTCTTTCCTGGTCTGAAACTCCTCTGGAAAGAGATGCACAGCCTCTAAAAAATTATAGTTTTTGTTTTGTTTAGTGTACTCTAAGGAGCTACATGGAACCTTTTAAATCATTCAAAACCAGGCCCTAAAGTCCTCTGTGATTAACAAATCAAACCCCTTTCTTTTCATGCAAGGCACCTGAGGCTGAGAGGTAACGTGACTGTCTCAAGGTTACCAAGCTGGGGAACACCAAGGTGATACTGCCACCATCTGTTCATTCTCCTGCCACCTTTTCAACTAGGGTTTATCCCAACCTCCTCATTTCACAGAGAAAAACAGAACCAGTGTGAACAGAAACAATGCACTTGGGAAGAGTGAGCCGAGGCTCTTTTATCAATGTAGCTGGTTGAGCTTCGGTAGCCACAGGGGACCTGACTTTGAGGACACAAAACACAGGATCCTTCATGGTTCACAGTGGTGGTGTTAGAGAGAGGCAATGAGCCTTGCACCGTAGGTAGAACACGATGCAGAGAGTTATCAGGGAGAGAAGGGCCCAGAAGACTGGGAAAATGATAGTGGTGTCAAACAGGAAAATTACACTAAATTATACCATGTCTATTTTACATTTTCCTCAGTCTCCGTCCTAGCCACAAGTGCACTGCAGTCATATTTAGAGATACAGCTTATCTTGCTTTTTGAAAAGTTTTTCTTAATATTTGTCCTAGGGTCCACAGGAAATGAAAAACTCAAGGCATCCCTAGTCCTCTCCCCGCAAGTCACCTGCTATGAATACCTACATTCATTCTTCGAAGCATTTATCACTCCCTGGAATGCCACATATTTATAAGCTGTCTCCACACATTAAGAATAAGATGTATAGAGCAGGAACCTGTCATTCTTCTCCATCCTATCTTCCCAGTGCCTGCCTCCGTGCCTGACACACAGCAGGTGCTCCAAAGGAATAAATTAGGAAATCCTACCACCTGCTTCTAGCATGTAATATCTACTACCCTGGAGTGGAATGAAAGGGTTATTAAAATACCCAATTACAGCCTCAGGTCTTTCCTTCTAGTGTGGAAAGTCTACGGCAAGAACCAACACAAATTAAAGTGTCTAAAAAATCAATTGGGGCAGGCATCTTCTTCTGAACTACATTTACTAGAGCCTGCCACCCACAGATGTCAAAGGAATTCACAGGATTAAAAGAAAAGGCTGGAGGTGAGAAAGTTAATAACTACTCTTGCGACATCTAGGGCTGGGCTGCAAGTGGTCAGCACATGGACCTCTCCATATATGTTGTTAGATGTCAAGGACTGGCTTTACAGATAGCCTTGGACCCCAGTGCTAAATCTTCTACTTATTAGCACTGTGATCATGGGCAAGTTATTTAACCTCTCCAAACCTCTATTTCCTAATCTTTACCACAGAGATAACAGTAACTACTTCACAGGGCTGTTATGAGGCTTCAATGCAAGAATATATGTAAGCAACTAGCTCAATGCCTGGCATACAATGGTAACTGCTATTACTATTGTTATATGAGCTATTGATATTTTTATCTGATCCCAGATAATACTCAATAATCAAAGTTAATCTCCATCTGCTTTTCTGAACCAGGAATTACTGCTTTATCCTGGGATTACTATAAGGTCAAGATGGCAAGTGAGTTTCAGCTCATATTCCGAGTCACATGGATTTCAAGTGAATGCTTGGGGGCTGGTTGAGATGCACTGTGCTGTGATTGATTGTGACATGTGCCAAGGGTGTGGAGCCAGGCTTGTTGGTTGGTTCTAATATTAGAATTGGTAAGCCTCTTGTAGTAGTATCACGGAGACTAACAGCTATTTTAATATTACATAATAAAGCATAGAGAAATCAAAAGAATGGGCTAAGAGTCAGATGGTTTAAGTTCTAATTTTAGCTCTTCAACTAACCGGTGAGAAGATCAGAATATGCTACCCCAAATTATGACACTCTGGCATGAAGATTATTTTGAGCTGAAAGCAACTGAGAAACAACAGAAAAAGCTCTCTACCCTCCCCCTATCTGGTTATAAGCAAGGCATACATTTCCCCTTGTAAAGGTACCCTCTGCCCCAACCCATACCAGGAAGAGGAGACAACACTTATCACTACAGATGGGCACTGACTTAAATCTGCTAAAACAAACCTTATTGAAGTAACCCTTGTCTTCCATTAGTTCCCACATACATTTACCTTCCCACAATTTATGGCCCCTAGAAGCCTCAAACCATTTTCCTTTATTTTGTCACTTCTCCATAAGTTTATTGCACTTTCTTAAAATGGTATATAAGTCTCCAGATCTGATGACCTTCCTGGGGGTTTTCACTTAATTTCTGTGAGGCCCCCTCATATGCATATAAAATAATCCTTTCTCTCCTGTTAACCTGTCTTTTGTAAGTTTATTTTGTGGGGCCCCAGACACTGAATATAAGTGGGTAGAGGAAGAAGTTGGGTTTTTTCCTCTCTAACACTGAGTAAGTGATTTTAATCCAGTCACTTCTCTTTCACTGTAAAGTTATTTCCAATTGAAGTACTGTGATTTGCTGATACTGATTTTTTAAAATGTAAGTAAAGTAAAATACATACAGCTCTGACAGGGCCTGGGGTACAGGATGGGTATTTTTGTGATTATTTGAAAGAAAAATAAAAGCACAAGGCTATTATATGGAACTGTAACAGTTAAATATTTTCTGTCCTCATTCAAAAAGATTGACTCTTCCTATCAATGAGAAATATATTCACCATGAGAAAAAATCATAATATTTTTGGCACTAAAAAAAAAAAATCAGCAAATGCTTAGTAATTCTCCAAGAAAGACAAGACTGTCGTGAATATGGCGGCTCTTTAATAACCAAGGCACCATTTAAAAATAGCTAGAATTAATTACAGGGCTAATGACCCATTGAAAGGCTTATTTAAATACCAAAGCCAGCACTGAACAATCATGGAAAATATGGCTTAAAAGGGCTTTAGAGAGCAGAAACCAGGAACCGCAGTTGAAACAAAAAACACATTATCCTAGAACTCTAGCTACTTTGGTAAGAAACATTCAGGATGTGAAAAATCTCAGGGGAGTTCTCAGGCTGGGTAAGAGAAGCCACTAGGATCAACAGACAAGAAGATGACACATACGGTCACCTGTTTGGAAAAGAAGGACTGCTATTTAGCATTCACCCAAAGAGAAGAGAGAAGAGCCCTTCTAAAACCATTCTCCCCCAGCCATCAAGGCTTTCTTTCCCCCATGCTCACCCCCTGCTTTTCTGATGTAGCCACCCATTTTTAATGTACCATAGGATAAAATTAAAATTTCCACAGAGAAGAAAAAATATATTTTAATAAGTCTCTGTGGCCATTTTAGAGCTGCATTATCTCCAAGAGTTTCCTGTGTCTTGGTCCTCTGTGCCCTGCATCCACGCCATCATAAGCCAAAGAAGAGGTGATAATCTTCAGTGTGCCCTACTTGCCAGGCAAAAGTGATGCCACTGCAGTTCTTAGCTTCTCTCTGTACCAAAATGGCCTTTCTGTACATCAGTATCCTGGGAGCACACCAGGTGGCCAGAGCTGAAACAGTTTCATTACTTCATTCATGGCCATTGATTAAATGCATTACTCTTACCCTTATTTACTATGGCCTAGACATGCCTTGTAGTTGCCTTGCTAAGTTAAAAGTGTAATAAAATCAAAAGCTTCCAAAGCCCTTGAGAGCTCAAGGTGGGGAGGTAGGAGAGGGAGTGAGGCACTCTCGACATATATTGGTTTCAAGGAGCAAATATAAATTTTAGTATAAATTGCCGTTCACAATAACGCTTTTAAACCAGCAATTATTTATACTGTACTACTCGAGAAACCCTATAATTATTCTGAAAGCACTTGCCAACGTCTACCCTGTTTCATATTTGCCAACACAGCCTTGTTCAAAAGAATTAGTGGCGATGTCAAAATTCTGCTTGGTACTAGGGTTACTGTTTGAAACAAGAAGTGACTGCACGATGTTGGGATATTCAAGCAGAATGGGGCCAATAAAGTACCCTAAGAATGAAATTGTCTTGTATTCATATTCACAGGTGGGAAGAAAAGGAAGGTGGTGGTTGAAAGGGAAAAAAATTGCTTGAATTTTTTTTTTACTACTTTCCCAAGAAATACTGTCATCTGTTGAGCAAAGTGACTTTAAGAAAATGTTTTTTCAAATGCTGGAAATGGTAGTGATTTGAAGGAAAAAAGATAACCCACTTCTCCCTCTTCCCCACTCCTTCCTGCCTGGAAAATGTTTCTATTTCCGGCCTTTACTCCTGATATTTGTAAGTGAATCTGGGTAGTGACTGTAGAACCTCGGCTTACACATCTCAAAACACCCATCTGTGCAGGTCACTTGACTTTGCTGACCTATTTTCTGCTGTTTCTTTCTGTTACACAAATCTCCCCCACTTGAAAGAGCAATAGTCCCTCTACTTTCCAATGAAGCACAGACAGCAGAGAGATTTCTCACTCTCTGTAAATGCAGAAGCTTTTGGAGTGTCTGGCATTTCAGGTGAGTGTTTAGGAAAAACCGGATCTCATCCTGGGTGTCTCTCTCATCTTTATTTCATGCTTTCTCTTCTTGTAAACCCACCCAGTTGTGGACAAGGGGATCTGTGTTCCCCATCGCCAAGTGAAAATACATTCTAAATCTACCCTCAAAATTGAGGGTGCTGTGCAAAGTTTCATAAATAGAAACAGGCAGGAGAAAAATCTGGCTTGACAACTTCTGAATTTAAGCCGTTTATTCTCACCTCCACCCCATTTCTATCCCGCCTCTTCTCTTTTTTGAACACGTCATGTAAAAGCAGAGAACTAAGGCAGCTACCTAAAATAAACTTTGTATTACTTGTCTAAATATTTTAGGGAAGTGTTTTTCCTATTCTGAGTGTCCAGGCTATTTTCTCAGTTCTCGTGTTCACTCTGCAGGTGAAGATACTGTCATTGACTGGGGAATGTGCCTGTGGACCATAACCCAAAGGCGGCATCTTTTGTGATAAAAGAGGTATAACCCTGTTTCATGAGTCTATTGGCCAGGAAAGAGATCCTCTGTGCCTGGAAGTTCACGGCTTCCCCTTTCTCTTCATCATTTCAGGTTCTGCGGGAGGCTCCATCTTTGATTCAAACCTCACTTCTTCCTAAAAGCCTTCGTAAATGAAGAAACCTTGCAAATTACAATAGATGTTTCCCCTCACCATTCATGTATCTAGTTTGTACTTCCTTATCTTCCTTTTGTGAATACAGTGGCTTGCCATTTTGCCTCGAGGAACACTTGTTTGTCCACCCCAATCCAGTGATAAAGGAGAAGGAAAAGATTTATCAGATCATGTATTTATGCACAGTACATCCCCAAACGCTTCAGCAGCAATAAGTACCCAAAAAAGTACTGTTTAGGTAGCCAACTCCCACTGTCTAATTTAATCCCACTGAGACTGGATGTGTCTTTTTCTCCTTTTGTTCTAAAGAAACTTCTACTACTATTTGCTGGCAGGAATAACTTTCTGCCACCTGTAGTACTCTCTGCTTCTGTGAAGGCTGAACTTCAAGTTGCTGTGAAAGAATTTGCATTATCCCTCTATAGTCATACCTAAAATTAACCCACTGTCTTAAGTTAAATAAGATCTAGAATGCTCACAACTGTTATGGTTATCGGAGAACTAGAGAGTGGGGCTTTCTGGCACTACAAGAGGATGTAGAAGATGACACATGTGGTTTGGCCTTTATTTGGAAGCAGCAAAAATCACAGAGGTGGTGGTTACAAGACAAAAAAGGCCAGGGGAGTGAACACAAAGTTTTGGCTGAGTTACTTTGTACTATTATGTAATGAGATACAAGTTCAGCCTTGCTTGAGTTTAAATAACCATAATGAACTGTTACAAACTCTGGGATGGAGACATTATAAACATAGGAAATTCTGTACTTGGTCCTCCAGTTGGTCAAGTCTACCTGTATTCATAAGGAACACATTCATTCCCTTGGGCTACAAGAGAAACATTCTGCAAACTGGAAATAGAAGTTACTCTCTGGATAGTTCTCTCAAAGAATATAATGAAGTAAATCCGAACTTCAGAAATCTCTGTGATCATGTATTTTAGAACATCACCAGAGCAAATAGCAATGAATCTCAGCTGATTAGAGCTTTAGTAAGTAATTGGGATAGCTGAATATCCAAATAGCTGGATTTTTATCCAAGTAAACACATGAAAACAAAGACGGCAGTTATCATAAATATTTTTAAAGGAACATTTCTAAATTATGACATATTTCTCTTCTTTTTAGAGAATTTTGAATAGAATTTACTTTCCTGATGATAAACAGTCATCAGAAATTTTATTTTAAAATTTATTAGAAATTTGGAGAGCAGGATGTCTAGCCTCTGAATGGGAACCTTAGTAGTGCCAATGACGAAAGAGAGAATTAAATATGGGTGATGTTGAGAAAAGCAAGATTTTTGTCTAGAAGTATGCCCAGTGCCACACTGTGGGAAAGGGAGGCAAACACAAGACTGGGCCACATCTCCATGGTCTCTGGACAGAGGACAGCTCAGGCCTTTGGATTCACTTACACAGATGCCAGTGAAAACAAAAGCATCACCTGGGGACAGGAAACACTGATGGAGTATTTGAAGAATCCCAAAAAGTTCATCCCTGGAACAAAATTGATCTTCACTAGCATTAAGAAGAAAGCAGAAAGGGCAGACTTGATAGCCTATCTCAAAAAAACTAACGAGCATTAATTAGTTGGCCACTGTCTTGTTTATTACAAAACAGGAACATCTCATGACTTTTTAATGTGTACCATGATTTAATAGATCTCATATACCAGAATTCAGATCATTAACATCTGACAGAATATTTTTGTTGGGCAGTCCTGTTAACTAAGACTGGATTGTGGTTAAATGAGTATGTTCGATGTTTCTTTGAATTTTGATAGTAATTTTGATTCAGTAACTGCTGTCACTGTTTCCCCCTTCTGAAGATATGGTTGGACTTCATTAGTAATGTTCAACTTTTCATAAAGATGAATACCACCTTAAAACCTATTGGAAACTGGTTTTATGTTTAGATTTATATAACTAGTTATGTGAATATATTTAAATACTGGGGAAGTTCCTTCACTGTCTCAGAATCAAGCAAGAGTCACCTGTATTTTGTGTTCTTTTGCCTCTTACAGGCAAGGGCTGAAGATAAGGTAGCAATGTCTACTTTATATTTTTGGCTTTGACTATGCCAATCTAATTAGAATTCCCTGTATCTAAAATGGTTTCCTTTACTTATAGAAAGGTATTTTAGTGTAGACTTTAGAGAAGTGCAATATTTAGAGTGATATTGTACACTAAAGTGTGATAGTTGAGAAGAGTTAAATATTTTTTATTTGATATTACACTTTGGCATGTACTGTAATATCAAATATACTTTATAAATAATAAAATCTTATAAATAACAAAATCTAATAAAAATCAAATAAAGAAATTTAATATTACACACCAAAGTGTAATACCAAATAAAGAGTATTTTACTCTTCTCAAAAAAATCTACTAGACACTTATGAAAAAAGTATTAAACTATTGTTTACGCTATAATGCTCTGAAGGCCTTCTAAGATTTATATGACATTTTGGCCCAACACTAAGTGCCCTGGTTGTTTTCCTTTTTATGTTTTTTCTTCCTCCTTCATCTATTGTTTTCCTTCTTTCTGTAGTCATATGCTAGATCTTATGAGGCCCTCCCTCTACTTGTAATTAATATTTTGTCTTAGAATTAGCTATGTCTTGGAACCCAACCAGTTAACTAAGCTTGTGTAAAAACCAATTATAAATAGGATGTACTGGGTCTAAAGAGATTTTCTCTGAAATCAAGTGCATGCACTGTAGTGCTTGAACTTTGGGATTCTGTTTTGGCAACCTAAAGGCCTATTTGCTGACTTCCTAACTTCTCAGATGGTTTGTGACAGCGAAGGTTGCGAGAGGACAGATTCATCACAGGTGAGCTATTGCTGTAGTAGGAAGGCAAAAAAGGTAATTGAAAGACCCTGTTCTTCAAATTACCAAGAGAAAGATGTCATGCAGGGAATAGGACAATCACCTTTCTGTTATTTGCATTACGGCTTGATAATTATCACAAGTACATTCAGTTTGAGTGTTTCTCGATCTCTTCTCAATGCCTTCAAAAAGATATGTTATAAGACATGGCAAATTGATTATTTACCTAAGCAAGGCCAATGTCACGTTCCAAAAATATTTCAAAGCCAAATACACATAACTTTATAAATTTGGCCATTGTTTTTTTTTCCCCTTGACTGTTTTATTCTTGATTGCAATAGCCAAGAGTTAATATAGTTGCATTTTCTTAAGGAAACAACATAAGTTCTAACAAGAAATCTGTGAAAATGAATTTGTGATTTTAGTTCATTTTTGGATGATGTCAACCAATCATTGTAGTACACACCTGGCAAAGCAAAAAGTTTATCACGGCAACTCCTTATTTTGTTCCCTATGAGACTGTATTATATTTGGATCTCTCCAGAACATCTGACTCCCTTCTTAAGGAGACTGATGTTGAAAATTATCAGAGAGCCACAAAACACAGTCCATTTTATATTAAAATGTGAGTATGTTTCTAAAATTTTTTCTTTTGTTTGTGTTCTCAAGAGTGCTTTCTATAACAAATTCATGTGACATAAACAGGGCCAGCTTGCCCTAGTTACACCCTTACTATTTCATTAACACAGGAACTGGGCTACTATTCTGTTTTTGTTATGCTTATGCTGAATAACTGTACTCAGCCAGCTGCCATGACTTGTCTGTAATCCCAGCACTTTAGGAAGCCAAGGTGAGAGGATCACTTGAGCTCAGGAGTTCAAGACCAGCCTGGACAACATAGTGAGACCCTGCCTCAAAAAAAAAAAAAAAAAAATTAGCCGAGTGTGGTGGTGCCAGTCTGTGCCTGCGTGTAGTCTTAGCTACTGGCCGGGGAGAGGGGCCTGAGGTGGGAGGATCACTTGAGCCTGGGTCATGGCTGCAGTGAGCTGTGGCAACAGAGCAAAACCCTGGGTGACACAGCAAGATGCTGTCTCAATAAAAATAAGTACCTAACTGTACTCAAATGGCTTTCTTCTTCTAATGTGGCTGCCTGGGCAATTTGTCCATCTTTCCCCAGCAGCAGCTGCTAATGTTTAAGTGTAATTTTAGGCTAAAAATTTTTTTAATTAAAAAAATTAAAAGTTACACCAGCTTATTGAAGCAAATATAGAAAATACAGAGAAGTATAAGGAACAAAAAATAAAACATATTGTCTTCACTGCAGAGACAACTAAGTCTTTAAAAATGTACATGTCTGTCTATACACATCTGTACTCACACATGAGCACACACACATGCTGGCAGTGATGTTTTAAAATGTAAGTGTTTTTATACATGGGAAGTTTTAAATTGTGTTTTTTTAAATATTGGAGAATGCAAAATAATAATAAATAATGAGGCGTAATTGTAATTGTGATGACAAGAAAGCAATAAAAAAAAAGTTAAACTCTTTAACTCTGAAACTAACGTAAGAATTTTATCCCATGTTGTAGATCCAGGAACACGTGAGGAAGATGCTTTAACTACAAGATGGCTCTCAAGGTTTTTGGACCCCCTTCCATAATGTAATAGATTCTGAATTGCAAAATACCAATACAGTTTTTAAAAGGGTCAAGAAACACAGAAGGAAAGTACATCTCAGGCTAAAACTTTATCCATTGAGAAAAGAAAAATAGCTCAGAACCATTTGAGCTATACGAGTTATGCAAAATTTATCACACCCTGAGAGACATGATATGGGACTTCAGTCACGCTCCCCCCATGCAGGAGTGGTGGTGGGGAACTATTTAAAGCTGTTTGGTTTCTGACTAGATGCTGCCTCCATTATCTTCATGTTACCGGGATCTGTGGTACAAAGAACAATAGCTTATGGGTTTACAAAAAAATTATTTTTTTCTTTCTTTTGAGATAGAGTTTTGCTCTTGATGCCCAGGCTGGAGTACAGTGGCGTGATCTCGGCTCACCACAACCTCTGCCTCGCAGGTTCAAGCGATTCTTCTGCCTCAAGCCTCCTGAGTAGCTGGGATTACAGGCGTGCACCACCACGTCTGGCTAATTTTGTATTTTTAGTTTTACCACGTTGGTCAGGCTGGTCTTGAACTCCCGACCGCAGGTGATCTGCCCACCTTGGTCTCCCAAAGTGCTGGGATTACAGGCATGAGCCACCGCGCCCAGCTGGTTTACAAAAATTTTGTTGAGACAGAGTCTCACTCTGTCACCCAGGCTGGAGTGCAATGGCACGATCATAGCTAACTGCAGCCTCGACCTGGGCTCACACTAATCCTTTTCCCTCAGCTTCCCGAGTAACTGGGACGACAGGCATGTGCCAATATGCCCAGCTAGTTTTTAAATTTTTTGGTGGGAGGGGGAGGTTTGTTTTTGTTTTGAGACAGAGTCTTGCTCTGTCGCCCAGGTTGGAGTGCATTGGCTCTATCCTGGCTCACTGCAACCTCTGCCTCCTGGGTTCAGGCAATTCTCCTACCTCAGCGTCCCAAGTAGCTGGGAATACAGGCGTGTGCTACCACACCCAGCTAACTTTTTGTATTTTTTTTTTTTAGTAGAGATGGGGTTTCACCGTGTTAGCCAGGATGGTCTCGATCTCCTGACCTCGTGATCCACCCGCCTTGGCCTTCCAAAGTGCTGGGATTACAGGCGTGAGCGACCGTGCCTGGCTTTAAATTTTTTGTAGAGATTGGGGTCTTGCTATGTTGCCCAGGTTGCTCTCAAACTCTTGGGCTTAAGTAATTGTCCTGCCTCAGACTCTCAAAGTGCTGAGATTATAGGCATGAGCCACCGTGCTTGGCCAATAGCTTATGTTATTTAAATATAAATTCTTGGTAAACAATTTAGGAACTGCCTCTTATTTTTTCCTTTAAAAATTCACTTGTAACTGCTGTTAATCCTAGTGTGCAAGGCAACTTGAATCTGTACTCCCAGGTGGCTATCCTCAAGTTTGGGCTCAAATAAATGCTATACTTTATCATATTTTCTGAACCTTGTTATTTAAGGCTGACACGTATAAGTTGAAATTCTGCCAGAGTGAACATGGAGTCAGTCTACCAAAGTAAAACCAAACTAGGGTGAATATTTAAATATTCAGACAAACATCCCTGCTATTGAAACAAATCACAAATATTTGCTTAGCATCCACTAAGTGCAAGATGCTGATGGTGCAAATACCAGGTATGCCAGACAACTCCCCAGCCTTTCATACCTCTTGGCCTAACTAGACTCACCTGCAGTTTTCCACATGGAATTCCTCTTCTTGTACTTTGGCTTAAGTGTGCATTTATTCTAATGGTGGAAAATATTAAACAGACTTTGGATTTAGAAGGTATCTCACTTCACTTCAAAGCAAAGTCTACCTTGTGAATTTAATTAGGGAACCTTCATGAGATTTTAGCCCTGATGTGTATTTCCAACTATTTTAGTCATCAAGAACACTTACTGTTCCAATTCTGCCACTGATGTGGTTGACCTTAGGGAAATTTCTTTGAGCATCAGTTTCTTCATTTGTAGCATGGGGATCTTACCCACCTAAAACCAAACTGAGATAGCTACAGTGCTTGGGGGGACAGGAGACTCTCAGTAAACAGCAGCTCTTATTGTTGTGCCCCAGAGTCTCTTAGGAAACGGGCTCCCCAGAGGTTCAAACCAAGGCTTTTCCTGTGTGGCTACATCACAGACATTGTTTATCAGAGGACACATCTTCTAGTTCACTGTGGTTCATTCTTGGTGGTCACTGGAAGTTTGCTCCATGACAGCAAGTGCACACACGGGTAGCGATGGCCTACATATTTATTTTCACGCAATGTCTTCCACCAAACATGGCATTCAGTATTGTATGAAACATCCCCACAGTATTCCACAGTCCTGCATGTGGCTTTCACTTTGCCCTCTATTGTACGGCCTTTCATGGGCTGCTTGGCTTGAGCACACTTCTCACTACATACTTCTTTTTATTAGTCTGTGAATTTTATATCCAGATAATGAATCCAAAGACTGAGAAATATGCATGCTTACAATTGGTATACAGCACGGCTGTGGAGACGTGGTTGAGAAGCTCTGGGATGAGACACCTAAATTCAAATCCCAGCTCACACTTCTCTGTGAATTTGTGCAAAAATTTTAACCTCTTTGATCCTCAGTTCCCCTCCTCTGTAGAATGGTTATCCCCATTCTGGGTTATCCCCAGAGTTGTTGAAAGTTAAAAGTGATCATGCTTGTTCAGTGTTTAGCCCAGTGTTTGGCATATAGAAAAAATGCAATAAATGGCATCTTAGGATGCAATTGTTACTGATTTTATCTTAACATAATGCTCTTCACATTTGGCCCACCAAATAAGATCATCTTTTGGAGCCATTTTTCACTGCCAGTGATAGCAATTTGGTGAGAATGATCCACACTCTCATCTAGTTGCTTTTACCTTCACTTACGAGAGAGGTGGCTAAGGATAGGGGTAAACTGAAGGCGACAAAAGACTATTTTCCTGTGTTCTAAGTCTGCTGCGCTGTATTAAATCTGATCTTTTGGTCTCATCAGGACAATCCTCTAACTAGGAAAGGTGGGGGCCTGGGAAGACTACAGCTTGCTAGAGCAAGTCATCCTTGACATGTTGAACTTTCAACAAGTTTATCACTCAAATATATGTGGGGGATAGGGAATCTGCGAGAATCCTAGATTAAAAGTATTTTATCAGCACAAAACAGTGATTATTCTAAGACAATTATATGAGAACATAAAAGTATTGATATTTAAACAACTCAATACCCCCATAATGCCCGAACAAAAACCCTGCAACCAGTACAAGAATAGCATTATTATACATTTTTGCTTCACTTTGGGGAACTTTAAATTTAATGCCACAACCAACAGCTTACAAACTGCTGTGGGCAAGCAGCGACCCCCCTGTGAGCTCGGTAAATGTTATCTATTGTATTCTACCAACATCTCAGCAAAAAGACAGAGTGTTCCTGAAACAGTCTCTAAAGTCATCCATCAGAGCTTTGAAGAAGAACATTGTCTTCTTTTCATGTGGGCTGATTTTAAGGGACAACAGAGGTTTAACAGAGGACAACACAATTGTATTGAGAGAAAACTGCTATCTTCCCAAGAATTCTCCCATAAAGGTAAATTCCCCAGATAACACATTTCCTTTTTTTCTTTTTAAATTTTTGATTTTTAATTTTTAAAGTTGCTTTTTCTTGCAACTAGAAGCTCAAGTACTATTGCTATTCAGTGTTGGTTTCAGATAGTGCTAGAGGTGGCAAAAATAATTCTGCAAATGCGACTCACAGTGTGCACATTATATGTAATCTATTTTCATGTATTCATTAGCAGAGACATTTGGAATACCTTGTTGCTGAATAATGAAATAAATTGCATTTGTCCAATATCTTCCTATCTATATCACATTTATATCCGGACTTGAGCCTAAACCAATGTTATTCAACAGCCAACTCTGTCTCATTCATAATGGATTTTTCTCCAAATGGATCTGTTTCATGTTAAAATTAGTGATAAAGGTAGTTTTTAATGGAATAGGCAGCAGGTAACAGCAGCTTCCAAAAGCATAACCTAATGGGGATAACTTAATTATTAGCCATATCACCTACAGAGAACCAGGATAATAAAAAAACTCAATTTGGTACAAACATATATAGATACCGCCCCTGGCTTTTTTTTTTTTTTTAAATTAGCTAATTATGATATGGCCTGAATTGATGAAGTCAACACATCCTCTCAAAGAACCACTTAAACACTTAAGGAAAATGAATAGTCCTTGGATTCGAGGCCAGGGATTTGACGGATTTGTAAATGTCACTCACCTCCTGGCTTGAACAGAAGTGAATTCTGATACAAGTTTCTTGCCCACCTACACTCTTGATGCTGGTAAACTGTTAAGTAAGCATTTGGGTAATATAATGCAAATTAATAACAGAGGTCTATAATTAACATACACTTACATGTGCACTCTAAAAACAGGGTATCAAGGAAAGTCTTCCTATTAGGTGATGTGATCAAGGATTAATTGGTTAATGTCTATATAGCCCACCTATATATAAATAAGCTTATGATTATTATAATTATGGAGAGCACAGTTCAAAATCAAGTTCAAAGAATAGTAATTTATATATCTAAGTATAGACGCAAATATTTAACTCTGTAAAAATACTTATTTTAATGCTATTCCAAATGTTTAATAAGTATTACTCATCACTCAAGTTTTACTTTTTCTCTCTTAGCAAAAAATCATAGATGATTCAAAAAATAATTCCCTTTTGCCATTAGTAACATTTTAATGTTATTTTAATTTTTTTTGAAAACTTGGTCATAGGAAGGGAAGAGGGAAAGTTTGGTGTTAATGAAGAAACTACCTTGTTAATCACAGTGCATATTGGTGGATGGATAAGCAGAAGGTGATTTAAATTTATTGAAAGCTAGGTGTATATGAAAAATAGAGCAATAAAGTTGGGTTCCTAGCCTCCAAGTCTTATATATTACTTGAGGTTGGGGAGATGACTAGATGAATACATGGTAGCAACTTATAAAGATTATAATAACAGAATATACCAAACCACATTTTTTTTTTAGGGAATTTGGGAAGATTATTTGTCATTTGATTTGGGCCACAGAGAATGAATATCACATTTCCCTAGGCAGTGAAAGTGGCGACGGGAGTGAGGAAAAGCAAAGCAGAGGTCCCAGCATGAACATGCATGATGTGTTCAAAGAGAGGCTCAAAGGCAGGGTAGAGTGGAGCAAATGGCTCAACATAAGGATGGAAAGTGGGTAGCCGCCAGGTTGGCGAGACCTAATCCTAAAAGGCCTTGAATACTCTGTTAAGGAGTTTGGACTTATTTTCTAGGTGACTTAAGCCTTCAGAACAGAAAGGAGTCTGTTTAGATTACATGTGAGAGCCCATCTGTCCAATGTTCAACCACACAATCTAAATAATGATAAAGATACTAACAAAGATGAACTAGCCACAACCATTAATCTGCTTCCATAACAAGCTAGCCTGTGAGTTTTTAAATTATGTTTCTAGCCATTAATAACCAGGGAATTTCACATTAAAGTTCAGATTTATAATTCTCTTAAAAAAAAAAATCAAAGACCTGGTGATGATAGACCAGTTATTCCAAATGGCGACAGAGCCAAGGGAGGTGCTCCCTCTTCAAAGCATATGTGCCATCCGATGGTCCAAGTGCCTCCTCTACCTGCCACACTCATACCATCTGCCTAGGGGCACTAAATGTTTGGGTTTGCACCTTTTCTTTTAGAGAGATACCCTCTTTTATTATTATTATTATTTTTTTTTTTCTGAGACTGAGTCTTGGTCTGTCACCCAGGCTGGCGTGCAGTGGTGTGATCTCGGCTTTCTGCAACCTCCATCTCCCAGGTTCAAGCGATTCTCCTGCCTCAGCCTCCCGAATAGCTGGGACTACAGGCATGTACCACCGCACCCAGCTAATTTTTGTATTTTTAGTAGAGACAGGATTTCACCATGTTAGCCAGGCTAGTCTGGAACTCCTGGTCTTAAGTGATTCACCTGCCTTGGCCTCTCAAAGTGCTGGGATTACAGGTGTGAGCCACCAGGCCCAGCCGATACCCTCTTTTATTAGTAAGAATAATTCTACCATTGCATAAGTTCATACATACCGATTATCTCCAGCTTCTTTTGGTAATGCATTACTTTCCCTTTTTTTTCTTTCTCGTGCCAATAAAGTTTTCCATTTATTCCTTTACTTAAAACTGAAGTTGTGTGGTGTTAAATAAAATGTGTTTGGGTTGAAAATGAAAATGAAGATGTCATATGTAAGGGGCCTATGATGAACAGAAGGTAGAAAGCATGCTCTGTGGCAGGGTTTCTCAGCTTTGGCACTATTGACATTTTGGGTGAGATAATTCTTTGTTGTGGGGCTGTCATGGGCACTGTAGAATGTTTAGCAGCATCCCTGGCCTCTACCCACTAGATGCTAATAGCCCTCTCTAATTGTATTAATCAAAAAATCTCTCTAGACACTGACAAATGTTCCCTGGGGGTCAAAAATGCCCCCAGTTGAGAACCACTGTTTTACGGAGAGAATGGTTTCCAGGAAAATAAGCTCTGGATAGGAGAGTGGTCCTCTGCTGGAAAATGGATAGGACAATGCTTATGTCTCCTGCTGTTACCTCTGCCCCTGTGCACCTTACTGTTCTGCCAGACAAGGGTTGTCCCACCCACAGAACGGTGGAACAGCCAGGCATCCTGAGGGTAGTGATGCCAAAAGAAGCCCAAAGTCCTCTCCTACCTGGGAGAACCTTCAGCACCTCCATGAGGCTGCATGGCAGTGAAGACTTCTCTTTCTCTGCTCTCTACTGCTGATATAGTTAAGGGAAAAAAGAAAGAAATGTTCATGAGCTACTCTCAAGACCCACACCTCCATGTTTGCATAACCTGGCCCAGTGTGGTGTCAGAATGCTTCTGAGGAAGGAAGAAGCCTCTTTCCTCCGACAAGGCACTGGGGAAGTCTAGCCTAGATCTCACTGGGAAGTCTAGCCTAGATCTCAC
>NW_022163853.1:0-86977 GCF_008728515.1 Papio anubis
ACTACAAGGTTACAGTAACCAAAACAGCATGGTACTGGTACCAAAACAGAGATACAGACCAATGGAACAGAATAGAGCCCTTGGAAATAATACCACACATCTACAACCATCTGATCTTTGACGAACCTGACAAAAACAAGAAATGGGGAAAGGAGTCCCTGTTTAATAAATGATGCTGGGAAAACTGGCTAGCCATATGTAGAAAGCTGAAGCTGGATCCCTTCCTTACACCTTATACAAAACTCAATTCAAGGTAGATTAAAGACTTAAATGTTAGACCTAAAACCATAAAAACCCTAGAAGAAAACCCAGGCAATACCTTTCAGGACATAGGCATGGGCAAGGACTTCATGACTAAAACACCAAAAGCAATGGCAACAGAAGCCAAAATTGACAAATGGGATCTAATTAAACTAAAGAGCTTCTGCACAGCAAAAGAAACTACCATCAGAGTGAACAGGCAACCTACAGAATGGGAGAAAATTTTTGCAATCTACTCATCTGGCAAAGGGCTAATATCTGGAATCTACAAAGAACTCAAATAAATTTACAAGAAAAAAATCAAACCCCATCAAAAAGTGGGCAAAAGATATGAGCAGACACTTCTCAAAAGAAGACATTTATGCAGCCAACAGACACATGAAAAAATGCTCATCACCACTGACCGTCAGAGAAATGCAAATCAAAACCTCAATGAGATACCATCTCACACCAGTTAGAATGACAATCATTAAAAAGTGGGGAAACAACAGGTGCTGGAGAGGATGTGAAGAAATAGGACCGCTTTTACACTGCTGGTGGGACTGTAAACTAGTTCAACCATTGTGGAAGACAGTGTGGCAATTCCTCAAGGATTTAGAACTAGAAATACCATTTGACCCAGCCATCCCATTACTGGGCATATACCCAAACTATTATAAATTATGCTGCTATAAAGACACATGCACATCTATGTTTATTGCGGCACTATTCACAATAGCAAAGACTTGGAACCAACCCAAATGTCCATCAATGATAGACTGGATTAAGAAAATGTGGCACATATACACCATGGAATACTATGTAGCCATAAAAAAGGATGAGTTCGTGTCCTTGATAGGAACATGGATGAAGCTGGAAACCATCACTCTGAGTAAACTATCGCAAGGACAGCAAAACAAACACTGCATGTTCTCACTCATAAGTGGGAACTGAATAATAAGAACACAGGGACACAGGATGGGGAACATCATGCACCACGGCCTGCCGGGGGATAGGGGAAGGGAGATTGCGGGGGGATAGCATTAGGAGATATATCTAATGTAAATGATGAGTTAACGGGTGTAGCACAGCAACATGGTACATGTATACACATGTAACAAACTTGCGCATTGTGCACATGTACCCTAGAACTTGCGGTAAAATAAATAAATAAAATTAAATTTAAAAAATAAGCTGGGCATCATGGCTCATGCCTGTCATCCCCCAGCACTTTGGGTGGCCAAGACAGGAGAATCACTTGAGCTTAGGAGTTTCAGACCAACCTGGGCAACATTGTGAGACCCAGTCTCTACAAAAAAAATCCAAAAAATCAACCAGGAATGATAACACATGCCTGTAGTCCCCACTACTGGGAAGGCTGGGGTAGAAGGACTGCTTGAACTCAGTAGATCAAGGCTGCAGTGAGCTATGGATACTGCCAGTGCACTCCAGCTTGGGACACAGCGTGAGACACCATCTCTAAATAAACAAAGAAACAAACAAAATAAGGAGTATACTTTAATAAGTTTTGAAATACATGTGCACCCATGAAATTATTACCACAATTATGACAATGAGCATGGCCATCATGTCCCCAAATTTCCTCATTTTCCTCGGTAATCTCTTCCTCAAGCCCCTCCTTCCCTCTTCCCTTTACATCCTTAGCCTAACACTGATCTTTCTGTCACTATAAATCAGTTTGTTTCTAGAGTTTTATGTAAATAGAATCCTGCAGAACTCTTTTTCTGCGGATAGCTTTTTTTCACTCAGCATAATTATTTTGAGATTGATCTATGTTGAAGCATGTATCTATAACATGCTTTGTTTCACTGCTGAGTCTTATTCCATTGTTTGGTTCTCTCATGGTTTATATATTCACCTGCTAATGGACATTTGGCTGCTTCCAGTTTGAAGCTTTAACAAATGAAGTGGAACGTCTGCGAATGGTCTTCTGTGGACATATATTTTTATATCTCCCTTTCTTTTGGGCAAATACCCAAGAGTAAAATGGCTAGATCATATGGGAGTTGTATGTTTAAATTTTTAAGAAACCGCCAACCTTTTTTCAAAGCAGTTGTAGCATTTTACATTCCCACCTGCAGTGTGATTGTTCTAGTTTTTCACGTTGTAATCAACTTGGTGTGGGTCGTTTTAATTTTGTAATAGATGTGTAGTAGTTTCTCATTTCCCTAATGACTAATGATGTTGGGCATCTTTTCTTGCACATATTTGCCATTTATATATCTTCTTTGAGTGGACTATTCTAATCTTTTATCAATTTTTAAAATCAGGTTGTTTTCTTATCGATTATAAAAACACATCCTTGATTAGATACATAATTTGCAATTTTTTTTCCAGACTATAACTTGTCTTTCAAAAAGCAAAAGTTTTTAATTTTGGTGAGGTCCAGTTTAATAATTTCTTATTTTATATATTGTGTTTTTTATGTACTATTTAAGAAATCATTGAATAATTCAGTGTCTTAAAAGTTTTCTTCTAGAAGTTTCACAGAAACCATAAAGTGAAGCTATCTGGGCCTGTAGTTTTCTTTGTGAGCAAGTTTTTAACTAGAAATTCAATTTTTAAATAAATATCAAGCCCCTTAGTTGATTTTTCTTCTTGAGTGGGGTTTGGTAGTTTGTCTCTAAGGTATTTGTCCATTTTTCCAAGTTATATAATTTATTGATGTAAATTTGTATATAATATTTGTATTGCCCTTTTAGTACCTATAGCTATAGCACATCTTTTATTCTTAATATTGGTATTTTTTGCCTTTTTTTCTTGACCAGTCTGACTAAAGGCTAATCAATTTTATTGATCTTCTAAAGAAAACTAGCTTTAATTTCAATGATTTTTCTCTTTCTGTGTGTGCTTTGTTTTCTATTTTATTGGTTTCTGCTTTGGTCTTTAGTATTTACTTATTTTCTTACTTTGGATTTAATTTTACTTTTCCTAGTTTTTTAAGGTTAAAGTTTAGTTCATTGATTTAGCCTTTTGTAAAATAAATATGGATGTTGATGCTATGCATTTTCCCTTAACCACTGTTTTAAGCTAACAAATTTTAATTTTCTTTTTATTTTCATTCAGTTGAAAATACCTTTGATTTCCCTTTTGATGTCTGTTTTCACCAATGGATTATTTAGAAGCATGTTAATTCTTTATCACTGGATTTGAGCAATTTTATTGTGATGTGCCTTAGAGTTGTCATCATAATTCTTGTGCTTGAAATTTGTTATACTTTTTTAAAATCAAGTTTGGACATATTTTGGCTGTTATTTCTTTAAATACCTTTTGGTCCTCTCCTCCTCCTCCTCTCTTTTTGGGACTGCTGTTACATAAGTGTTAGGCAGCTTCAAATTGTTCCACAGCTCCGCTCACTGATGCCCTATTGATTTTTAAAGAATTCTTTGTTCTCTCTGTTTCATTTGGATAGTTTCATCTTCTGGATATTTTTCACTAACCCTTTCTTCTGCAATTTCTAATTTATTAGTCCCATTTGGTGTATTTTTTATTTCACATGATGGGATTTACGTTTTCAGAAGTTCGAGTTTGTCTTTTAACATAGCTTTTAAATGTCTCTACTAAATTTTTTAAATATAGGAAATAAAATTGTAGTAACTGTTTTGATCTTCCTGTTTGCTAATTCTAATATTTGCCAGTTCTAAGTCTGTTTTGATTGATTTGTCTTCTCATTATGTGTACATTTTTTCTGCCTCTTTGCATGGGTGGTAAACTTTGATTGGATTCTAACATTGTGACATTATGGCATTTTACCTTATTGGGTGCTGGATATTTTTGTATTTCTGTAAATTTTGTGTTTTGTTCTAGGAGGCAGCTAAATTACTTAAAAACACTTTGATCCGGTGAGGTCTTTATTTTTATTATTATTTTTTTGAAACGGAGTCTCACCCTTGTTGCCCAGGCTGGAGTGCAATGGCATTATCTCAGCTCACTGCAACCTCTGCCTCCTGGGTTCAAACGATTCTCCAGCAACAGCCTCCCAAGTAGCTGAGATTACAGGCTCCCACTACCATCCCTGGCTAATTTTTGTATTTTTAGTAGAGACAGGGTTTCACCATGTTGGTCAGGCTGGTCTCGAACTCCCGACCTCGGGTGATCCACCCGCCTCGGCCTCCCAAAGTACTGAGATTACAGGCGTGAACCAGTGCACCTGGCCTCTGCTTTAAGAATTTGTAAGGATTTTGTTTGCTGGTAAATCATCAACTCTTCTGAAAGTATCTGTTTTGGTCTACTATTTCATTTCCAGTTTGAAAAGGTATACACACACACACACACACACACACACACACACAGAGGCATGCATAAATACACTTTTTCTCTATATATCTCTTATAACTAAAGTTTATCTTTAGCTTAATATATTGGTATATTTCATGTAATATAAATCAAACCAAAAGAAAAAGTGTTTAATTGACTCAGAAATAAAAAATATGCAAAGAAAAGTATTGGATACAATTTTATAACTAGTGATTCAGAATTCAGAAACCATGGCTTCTAATTATACTCTGCATAATCTTTATTGTAACTATCATAATGTCCCAGTAGTTACAGAAGGGAGAAAACAATATAAAATATATCTCTTGAGAACATTAGTCTTCAAGTGATTTAGGGTTTCAATTCTCTTTTTAAAATAAACTTACTAAAGAAGTAATTCCATTGTGTTACCTAAAATAGTATATTGTTATTATCTGTTACCTCCAATGTTGAATAAAGTAGAATAGGTTACCATGGAAAAGATAACATTTGATTCATTGCACATCAGTGTTAAAACATGATAAACCATTTAGTTTTCGTAATTAAATTAAGCTCACACATTGTCTAAATAAGACATTTTAAAACTCACTATATGCTACTTGGTCAAAGCACAGTTACAAGCACGCAAGAAGCATTAGTTTTTTTCCGATTTAGTGATCTTAGAGATTTTCTTTTCTTTTTTTTCTTTTTTTGAGGCGGAGTTTCACTCTTGTTGCCCAGGCTGGAGTGTAATGGTACAATCTCGGCTCACTGCAACCTCCACCTCCCGGATTCAAGCAATTCTCCTGCCTCAGCCCCTCAAGTGGCTGGGATTACAGGCGCCCGCTACCACGCCCAGCTAATTTTTGTATTTTTAGTAGTGATGGGGTTTCACCAAGTTAGCCAGGCTGGTCTCGAACTCCTGACCTCAGGTGATCCTCCCACCTTGGCCTCCCAAAGTGCTGGGATTACAAGTGTGAGCCACTATGCCCAGCCTGATATTTTCTTTCTCCATTTTTAAATACTGAGGGTAATTATTTAGAAAACATTGATTTAATAAGACATTTAAAACCTTTCATAGGCCTGTCACACTGGCTCACGCCTGTAATCCCAGCACTTTGGGAGGCTGAGATGGATGGATCACCTGAGGTCAGGAGTTCGAGACCAGTCTGGCCAACATGGTGAAACCCGTCTCTACTAAAAATACAAAAATTAGCCGGGCACAGTGGCGAGCACCTGTAATCCCAGCTACTTAGGAGGCTGAGGCAGGAGAATTGCTTGAACCTGGGAGGCAGAGTTTGCAGTGAGCTGAGACCAAGCTACTGCACTCCAGCCTGGGTGACAGAGTAAGACTCTGTCTCCAAAAAGAAAAAAAAAAAAAACTTTCCTAGAGGAGTTATCTTCACTTTTCTCTGATATCTGTACTCTTAAAACTTTTATTATATCAAATAATACTTAAGACTTTAAAATATTGTTAAAATACATTGATATTTTAGAGGATTGGTCTGTTTTGTTCTTTTTTCTTAAGGAGAAATTGGTAAAATTATATATCCAAAAATTTAGAATGTTTCTTTCTTACGTTAATAGAGAATGATGCCCTGAACAACTACCTCATGCTGACTTGCATCACTGTTTTGTTTTGTTTTGTTTTGTTTTGTTTTGAGACAGAGCCTCGCTCTGCTGCCCAGGCTGGAGTGCAGTGGCTTGATCTCAGCTCTGTGCAAACTCTGCCTCCTGGGTTCAAGTGATTCTCCTGCCTCAACCTCTCAAGCAGCTGGGATTAGAGGTGTGTGCCACCACACCTGGCTAACTTTTGTATTTTTAGTAGAGAGAGGTTTCACCATGTTGGCCAGGTTCGTCTCCAACTTCTGACCTCAGTTGATCCGCCCATATCTGCCTCCCAAAGTGCTGGGATTATAGGCTTGAGTCACTGCGCCCAGCACATCACTGTTAAGTCACAACAAAGAGCATCCTTCTTTAGATTTTCTTCATGGATTTTACATTTCCCACTAAGCTTCCATAAGAAAACTGATACTAATGATGCCCACCTAATACAGAATGGCCTCTCATATCTCTGAGGCAGCAATAGTGGGCCACATGTTTTCTTATAAATGCAAGGAATTTAGGCATTTCACTAACCAATTTTTGAGAGTTTAATTACATAATAATTGAAAATTTCCAATATTGTCAATACAAAACCAGTATTCATTGAATATAAATACATCTGTCTAAACATCAAAGTCTTGCTTCTTTATTTCTTTATTTATTTTTATTTATTTATTTATTTATTTTGAGATAGAGTCTCGCTCTGGTGCCCAGGCTGGAGTGCAGCGGCTCGGTCTCAGCTCACTGCAACTTCTGCCTCCTGGGTTTGAGCGATTCACCTGCCTCAACCTCCCAAGTAGCTGGGATTATCGGTGCCCACCACCAAACCCAGCTAATTTTTGTAATTTTAGTAGAGACGTGGTTTCACCATGTTGGTCAGACTGGTCCTTGAACTCCTGACCTCAGGTGATCCACCTGCCTCAGCCTCCTAAAGTGCTAGGATTATAGGCATGAACCACCGAGCCTGAACTGTCTTGATTCTTTAAAACATACAACTAAATTATCTTATTGTTTAGACTTTGGGTTCCCTATTTTAAAACTCCCATTTAACATGAAACTTTAAAGTGTTAGTACTTTTTTGTGTAATCCTCTGATGTTTATTTAGACTTAATTTTTTATAATAATTTTTTTCCATTTTGTAGAGATGAGGGCCTTGCTATGTCGCCTAGGCTGGTCTCAAACTTCTTTTTTTTTTTTTTTTTTTTTGAGACGGAGTCTCACTCTGTCGCCCGGGCTGGAGTACAGTGGCGCGATCTCAGCTCACTGCAAGCTCCGCCTCCCGGGTTTACGTCATTCTCCTGCCTCAGCCTCCCGAGTAGCTGGGACTACAGGCGCCCGCCACCTCGCCCGGCTAGTTTTTTGTATTTTTTTTTAGTAGAGACGGGGTTTCACTGTATTAGCCAGGATGGTCTCGATCTCCTGGCCTCGTGATCCGCCCGTCTCGGCCTCCCAAAGTGCTGGGATTACAGGCTTGAGCCACCGCGCCTGGCCTAGTCTCAAACTTCTAACCTTAAGTGATCCTTCTGTCTCAGCCTCCCAAAGTGCTAGAATTAGAGGCATGAGACACTGAGCTTGATTTTTTTTAATTACTTTCTCAAATTTATAAATCTGTAAAGCTTTTTTTTTTTTTTCTGTGAATACTGGTAATTTCTAAGGTGTATATTTTAAATAAAACTCTTTCCATGTTCATTATAGAGCTTCTGTAGTATGTAGAATGTAGTATATAGCTTCCATAGTATATAGATGTGTATAGAGCTTCTGTAGTATAAGTTCTCTGATGTTCACTAAGGCAGTAGTCCCCAAGCTTTATGGCACCATGGACCAGTTTCATGGAAGACAATTTTTTCCATGGACCAGGGCTGGGGGAAATGAAACTGTTCCACAGCCAGGCGTGGTGGCTCATGCCTGTAATCCCAGCACTTTAGGAGGCCAAGGCGGGTGGATCACGAGGTCAGGAGTTCAAGACCAGCCTGGCCAAGATGGTGAAATCCCATCTCTAATAAAAATACAAAAATTAGCCTGGTGTGGTGGCATGTGCTTGTAATCCTAGCTACTCAGGAGGCTAAGGCAGAAGAATTGCTTGAACCCAGGAAGCAAATGTTGCAGTGAGCTGAGATTGTTCCATTGCACTCCAGCCTGGGCAACAAGAGAGAAACTCCGTCTTAAAAAAAAAAAAAAAGAAAGAAAAGAAACTGTTCCACTTCGGATCATCAGGCAATAGTTAGATTCTCATAAAAAGTGTGTAACCTAGATACCTTGAATGTGCAGTTCACAATAAGGTTTGGACTCCTATGAGAATCTAATGCTGCTGCTGACCTGACAGAAGGTGGAGCTCCTGGAGCTCATGATTGAATTGTCTATGTAGTAAATCCAAAATAGTCAACGTAAAAAAATCTGGAACTAATAAGTGATTACAATAAGGGTGCAGAAGTAAATTCTTCTCTATATAGAAGCAATGAACAAGTCAAATTTGAAATTTTAAATGCATTAACATTTAAATTAGCACTTTTCAAAATAAAGCACATATAAATCTAACAAAATGCATTCAAGATCTATTTGATGAAAACTACACATTTCTGATAAAAAAATTAATAACTAAATAAATGGAGAAATAGTTCCTTCTCATATATAGGAAGAGTCAGTATTGTCAAGATGTCATTTCTGTCTAACTTCACCTGTAGATTCAACACAATTCTAAACAAAAAAAAATTATGCTATGGATATTGAGAACACTTTCTAACATGTACATAAAGAGAAAAATAAAAACGAGCAACCTACACAGTATTGAAAAAGAACAAAGTAAGGGGACTGTTATTAGTCAACTTCAATACTTATTATAAATCTATAGTAATCATGAGAGATTGTATTGGCAAAATCATCGACAAATTGATCAAAAGAACAAATGCAGATCTCAGATATAGATCCACACAAATATAGTTGTGATTTATCACAAAGAATCAAAGACAATACAACGGAGAAAAAATAGTCTTCAACAAATGGTACTGTAACAACTAGACATCCACATGCAAAAAAAAAATATATATATATACACACATATCTATATAGACATAGTCATTACACCCCTCTCAAAAATTAACTCAGAATGCATCATAGACCTTAATGTAAACACAAAACTATAAAATTAGAAGAAAGCAGGAAAAGATCTAGATCTCCGAATAGAGCAATGATATACCACCCTTTATTGAAATTTTAAAACAAAGAAATGAAAACTCTGTGAAAGACATTGCTTCTCATTTGAATAAGAAGACAAGACACAGACTGGAAGAAAAATATTTTCAAAATATCTCTCTGGAAAGAAATATTATCTAATGGCCAGACGCGGTGGCTCACACCAGTAATCCCAGCTCTTTGGGAGGCCGAGGCAGGCAGATCACGAGATCAAGAGATCGAGACCATCCTGGCCAACATGGTGAAAACCCATCTCTACTAAAAATACAAAAAAATTTGCCGGGCATGGTGGCAGGTGCCTGTAATTCCAGCTACTTGAGAGGTTGAGGTGGGAGAACTGCTTGAACCCAGAAGGCGGAGGTTGCAGTGAGCCGAGATCACACCACTGCACTCCAGCCTGGTGACAGAGTGAGACTCCATCTGAAAAAAAAAAAAAAAAGAGGGAGGCTGAGGCAGGAGAATGGCGTAAACCCCGGGAGGCGGAGCTTGCAGTGAGCTGAGATCCGGCCACTGCGCTCCAGCGCCGGCGACAGAGTGAGACTCTGTCTCAAAAAAAAAAAAAAAAAAGAAAGAAAGAAAGAAAAAGAAATATTATCTAAGATGTATAACAAACACTTAGAAGTCAGCAACAAGAAATGAACAACTACCATGGTTTACATATATTTTACATTACATATGTTACCCTTCCTTCCTTCCTTCCTTCCTTCCTTCCTTCCTTCCTTCCTTCCTTCCTTCCTTCCTTCCTTCCTTTCTTCCTCTCTTTCTCTTTCTCTCTTTCTCTTTCTTTTCTTTTCTTTCTTTCTGTCTGTCTGTCTGTCTGTCTGTCTGTCTATCTTTCGATATGGAGTCTCGCTCTGTGGCCCAGGCCACAGTGCAATGGCACGATCTCCACACTCACTGCAACCTCCATCTCCCAGGTTCAAGTGATTCTTCTGCCTCAGCCTCTCAAATAGCTGGGATTACAGGCAACTGCCACTACGCCAGGCTAATTTTTTTGTATTTTTAGTACAGACGGGGTGTCACCATGTTGGCCAGGCTGGTCTCAAACTCCTGACCTCAAGTTGTCTGCCCACCTCTGCCTTCCAAAGTACCGAGCCACAGATGACAAGCCATGGATTGTAAACCACTGATTACAAGCGTAAGCCACCGCTCCCGGCCACACGTATTACTTTTTAGAATCCCCAACAGAATGAAGTCCTAACATACCTAAATTATAATTTCTGAACACTCTTTCAGTAACATATGTAAAGGCACAAGAAATGCTAAAAGAGGCCAGGCGTGGTGGCTGATGCCTGTAATCTCAACACTTTGGGAGGCCGAGAGGGGTGGATCACCTGAGGTGAGGAGTTCGAGACCAGCCTGACCAACATAGCGAAACCCCATCTCTACTAAAAATACAAAAATTAGCTAGGAGTGGTGGCAGGCACCTGTAATCCCAGATACTCGGGAGGCTGAGGCAGGAGAATCGCTGAGAGGTGGAAGTTGCAGCCAGCCGAGAGCAAGCCACTGCACTCCGGCTTGGGTAACAGAGGGAAACTCAGAGAAAAAAAAAAAAAGCTAAGGCTTTTTTGTATTCCTGGTCTACTTCATTAAAATGTAATCTTTGAAGGGTGTTGTAGCCAGCTCTTTGGGCTGCTAGAGTTATAAGGAATGCATTGCTTCCCTCCAGGGCAAAGAGTAGCATTGAAAAATAGCACAATAGTTGTGACATGAATTTTTCAGGCATGGCTTCAATTTGACACATCAGAATATCTAAGAATTCTGAAGACTGCTCTACTGCCACTGCACCAGATTTTTTATATTGCTCCACCGACTATAGGACATTTTTACTGAATTTAGGTTTAATAAAATAACTGACTTATAAACTCTAGCAAGGGGACAGAAAATTCGCCAGAGATATCAGTTCCTCCTGAAAAAGGCTCTTTTCTCAATAAAATTTTTCTGAAGATACGTTACTGATTTCAGGTAGAATTTTAAATTCTCCATAAAAACAGAAACAAACAAAATGACTAACTGACAAAAACTAATAAAAGTGTGCTCAAATTTACTGACAGGATCATGGGTACATTTGAATAATTAGACCCTACTTGTTTTAAGTAAAAAAGAAAAAACCTAAAATTTCAAAGGGGTCTTTATTTTTGAGGAAACAAAAAGCCACGTTTGACCAACTGTCCCCCATATACACACACCCTGGTCCCCCAAACACCCGTCAGGAGGGCCATGTCAAGGCTCCTAAGAGAGCGGAGACTGTGTGGTCTCAGCGGGGCGGGGCGCAGGCTCTGGAACCGCAGGGTCCCGATCGGTCTCATGCCAGCCCTCCTGACCCGTAGCCAGAGGGACAGGGCAGGAGCCGAGGGGCCAGGGTGTCCCACGGGCTGGTCCTTGCAGAGAGGAGGCTGGGGCACGGGCTTCCCGCTTTGGGAAGTTTGTTTCCGCTGCCCAGGAGGGCTCTGCAGCTGCCAGTAGGGAACGCAGCCAGGAGGAGGTGCCAAGCCAGGCGACCCAGGAGCCCTGGGTGGTGCTGGCTAGGTGGCGGGGGTCAGAGAATCGGGGAGCAGGAGCTCGCCCACAGCCGCTTCTAGCTCTGCCAGCCTAGGTAAGGAGCCGGCCTCTTTTCCCACCAGATTCCGGGGGGAGCTCTCTTCCCGCCGGTGCCCGGAGCCGGGCGCGGGGGTCGCCACCCTCTGGGAGACTGAGGACGCCCCGCCCCGCCCTCGCGCGCAGCCTGGCGGTGACCGTGGTGGCCGGCACCGCCTTGGAGCCCTGAGCAAGGACAGCGCGGTGTGCGGGGAGCAGCAGGCGGGGAAGCAGGCCGCGGGCACTGAGGAGGGTCCAGGGCCCTGCAGGGGACGCTGGGGAACTGGACGCAGGCGCCTGGTTGGGGAAAAGGCGCCGCGTGTAAGTGGCACTGCCAGGTTAGCCCTGGGTTCTGTTGCCACTCCTCCAGAAGATCACTGCTTGAACCGGGACAGCGATTGTGTGGCGCCAGGAGCTGCAGGACCACCACCCAAGTGTGACGCCCTAGCGGGGAGCCTGGCCCGTGGCGTCCACAGACCCTGCCCCTAGGCCCCAAAGCCAGAGGTTGGAATTTGGAGGGTGGATGTGCAGAAGTCAACTGAAGCCCAGCCCCTGCCCGCCAGTGGCCAGCGTGATGCGGTGACACTCTAGTGCCACCACTGCCCTACCCTACTCTCAAGCCTGGTGGGCTAAGGGATTTGTCTGCCCCATGGGGTGCACACCCATCACCAGGGAGAGGTAAGAGGGGAGATGTCCCAGGAGTGTAGGGCTACCGGCAGTCAGGGTCCTGCGAGAAAAGGAGGGTCTTCTAGGAGGCGCCCCTAGGCCAGAGAAGGAGAGGGTGCTCCAAGCCCGCCTTGGAAAGTTGACGCTGTCCCCGAGGTGTGGCACTGGCAACTCCCAGCCAAATGGCCAAGCACTCTGTGTGCCATCTGCCCTGCACACACGCTGCCAGACTCCGGGCTACCAACTAGAGAGGGGTGACCTGGAGGGCGACTGCCAAGAGCCTGTTCCCCTGGAAACAGCCAACTCCAACCGGGGCAAGGGGTGCACGGATACCCCAATCCCCGGCCTGGAAACCATGCATAGGGAAGCCCTGGAAGGATGAGCGAGGGGGATTGGAGTGGAGTAGGTGGCCCAGGGGGTCCCTGAGTGATTTAAAGGTGAATAAACTGGGAGTGGAGCCGTCCCTTTGGCGGAAAGGTTGGGTGTGGGTAGGCTTGGAGGGCGACGCCTGGCTAGACTCTCGGTTTCCATTTTGAACCTCAGTTTCCTCCCTTGTCCCAAACAATGAATACGGCAGAGCTGTTTTGATAATTAGGCCAGATATTCCTGGTGAGCATTTATTAGCCTGCCTGGTCTCTGGATTTTTTCTTTCCTGACTTTGTAAGGAAACTCTACTGCCCAATGTGTACTCTTGGGGAGTGAGTTGGGGAGGCAGGAAGACAGGACTCTCACCTTTGGCTTCAGAATCCCCTCTGGGCGCCCCCTCCCCTTAGGGTCAAGTAAAGCACATAGCTGGCAACAAATCTCCTTCCCAAGACAGCTGAAGAGTCCAAAACAAGACGCGCTCCTTTCCTGACCCCAAGGCCTCATCTCACCCCCAAATTAAAATCCCTTATGGTGGTCAGCTTCAGACAGAAGTCTAAATTTGATTTTTGTTCTCTGGAGTCGACCCAAAGCCCTTATGATGGAGTGTTGCTCCCCCTCCATCCCAGCCTGTGCCTCCCCCGCCATGCACTGGGGGACCTTAACTGTGGTAACCTGGAATTGGGAACAAGGTTCCCCAGCAGAAAATGTGATCCTCCCCAGCAGGCTGGCCTGGCGTAGCCTCATGGACATCAGTCTTGGGGCAAGGGACTCAGGGCAGGGAGAGACTCTCACCCCCGACTTTCACATGCTGCAGTCATTTAATGGAATGTGGTTGCCTGTCTGGGTCTCCCGGCTTTCAGGAAGGGATTTTTACCTTGTGCCACAGTGGGAGAAATTGAGGTATAAGGCCAGTGAGTGACAAAATCAGAAAGACTCTGTGACTAGGAAATGTTCCTCAGGCTCAACAAGGCCCCTGCAAGATTCAGCAGCCTTTGGGCTGCTGCAGCAGCGGACTGTTCTTGGCATGTGGCACCCTGGGTGACTTCAGCACCTTGTGGGGCAAGGGTGGAGTTTCTGGCAAAAAAATGGTGCTGTGGGGTAGGGAGATATTTATTCATTTCCCTGGCCTTGGCAGAGTTTTGTTCTTTGATGTATGTGAGGACAAATGTCTGTAGGTAGAGGTGGGTTCCCTCTCTTCTTGATCAAGAGAGAGCCCATGTGGAGGCTGCTTAGGGGATTATGGGCCATGTGTGCCTGACAGCTGGGTGGGGCATCTGGGGACTCAGCTGGCCTGTGCCCTGCTTCCACCTCCCCAGGGAGAGTCAGACCAGGCACTCTTAGTGCCCACTCATAACCAGTCCCACACTGTTTTTCACCTGGCATCCCCCTGCCTGACTCCCTCAACTGAACCTCTACTGGGTCTCCCCAGGGACCCTGTGGGCCCTGGGGTAAAATTGCAGGAGGCAGGGAACCTGTTGCCCACCTCTGCCTTAAGTCGGGGTTCCTGGCCTTTGTTGGCACTTAGCAGACAAACTGTGATCCTGTCAAGGGTCAGCTCTCAGCTTAGCGCGGGGTCCTTCCTCATCTGCCACCCTACACTGGTGGAGGCTCCAGTCATGGCTGGCCTCTGGTCTGGTCCATGTCCCTTCCCAGATCCCAGGAGAGAGGCAGATCCTGAAAGAGGATCTAAATTTCTCAGCTCATCTGAGCCCTCAGCCACTACCCTGGAACACACACTCTGGTTTTCTTACCCTGAGTCCCTGCTTGCTCCTGCCCATCTGGCTATCCCAGGCAGGTGACTGGGTTTCTGCCCCATGTCTGGTTGGGCTGTGAGGGTCACTGGCAGGTCACCTTTCAGAAGGCACCGTCTGGCAGTGGGCAGATGGTCATTGTGGTCTCTCAGGTCCAGAAACAGCCTCTGCCACAGCCTGCTGGGCTCTCTTGATCACCCTGTGGGTCACCACCAACCCTGGGAGGCCTGGGAGGGCAGCTCAGAGCTCTGGGAGATGCCTCTTCCTAGCTTCTGCCCACACTGCTCCCACCGTGCCTCAGTGTCCTCTGAGGGATGGATGTGTCTCAGAGAGGGGCTCCCTCCCTCCTCTGTCCCGGGCCCCTGGTGCCTCCCTCTGACAGATGCTGACCCAGACACCCCATGAATCTTCACAGGAAGGCAGCTCCCACCACAGCCCCCAAGAAAAAGGAAAGCCAATTGGGTTGTGAGGAAGGAGGTGCAGCAGCCCTAGACACCAAGATGGGCAGGAGGAGAAGCCTCTGGAACTCTGTCCTTATTAGGTGCCCACCAGGTCCTGAAACACTGCATAGGGTGGCCTAGGGCCTCAGATTCTAGTGGACAGACACCACCCCACTGCCTTCTAGGTTCTCCACACTGTGGGCATCTAAGTTCACCCTCCTGGAAAACTGCTACTAATGCCTGTCCTGGCTCATCCATCCAGCTGGGATGCCCGCTGGTTTCTGGACCATGCCCCTGTGGGTCTGCCTCAGTGTGCCTCCTTTGGAGGGTAAGGGCTTCCCTGGAAGATGCCCTCATGCCTTGAAGTTCTACAGGCCAGATTGGAGCACACTGGGCCTCTTAACAGGAGTAGCAGCTTGGAGGAAGCAGACAGAGAAGGGAGGAGACACAGAGAATGCCCAGGGTTTGGGGGACATGGTGTTGATGCTTGCGGAGTCCAGTCCAGCCCAGGCAGGAGTCCTCAAAAAGCCAACACTCTCCCTCCACAGAAGGGGAAACTGAGTCTGGAGTTAGCCAGAAGGACCCATTGAAGGGGTTGGGTCAGATGGGTCTCTGTTCCTCACCTCTGTTGTGACCTTCATGTGCCAGGGTTCCCCTACTGGACTCAGCCCCAGAAGATGGACAAAAAACTGCTGGCCATGACTGTTGGGGTCCGTGCCGGGGGTGGTGGAGAATGAAAGAACACACAAAAGACAAAGACACACAGAGAACATGGCGGCCGCGCTTAGAGCCTCTGCCTCACTTTATTTATACCCCGTAAACCCCACGTCAGCAGAAAGAATGCAATGCAAAACAAACTTTCTTTTCCCAGATGTAACCTTCTACTCAGTTCCTTGTTTCTATGCTCTTCCTTATCTGCCCGCCTTCTTGGCGCCTATGGGAGTTCATTAAAAGTTCAATTGGAGATACTGTCCTTGAGCCCTATCTATTCTCAGCATACTGTTTTCAAAGGCCCCTGCAATGACAGCTGTTGAACCCATTCACTTTCACTGTGTGGCCACCAGCAATCCAACACTCTCCATTTCCTGGCTAGAGAACCATAAGGAAGTCCATGAAGTGCATCACATCAGGGCATCAAGGTCGGCCTGGTGGTGGAGGCATGACCTTTGACCTGGGCGAAGGTGAGTGTTGGGTCCAGAGTGGAGGGCTTTGCAGGGCAGGACCTGTGATCCAGTCCTCTCACCTGAGGATCCATCCGTAGTAGTGGCGCCAGCTGTGGAGCCTGGTCATGGAGAGCGTAGTGGAGAGTAAGCTCCCCTTTGTGTTAGCTCATTCTGACACTGCTATAAACAACTACCTGAGACTGAGTAATTTATGACGAAAAGAGGTTTAATTGACTCACGGTTCTACAGGCTATACAGGAAGCATGGCTGGGGAGGCTCAGGAAACTTACAATTGTGGTGGAAGGTGAAGAGGAAGCTGGCCCATCCTACATGGCTGGAGCAGGAGGAAGAGAGAGTAAAGGGGGAAGTGCCACACACCAGATCTCATGAGAACTCACTATCCCATGAATAGCAAGGGGGAAGTGAAGTTCACAAACCCCATGATTCAATCACTGCGCATCAGGCTCCTTCTCCAACACGCGGGGATCACGATTTGACATGAGATTTGGGTGGAGACACAGAGCAAAACCATATCAGGCAGCATCCTGCAGGCATATGCCCTGGTCATGCTGGGCGAGAGCTGCAGGCAGAGGCAGGCAGTGAGGAATCTGTCCAGCCGTTGTGTGCCCCTACCCTTTGCTGTCCTCACTGGCCCATCCTACATATATGGCTGCTGCTCAGCCTGATGGTGGTGCTGGGCAGTGAGATGGAGCTCCACTGTGCCGTGTGAAGTGGCTTAGCATGTGGAGGTGAACGGCAGGAAGGTGGGCACCGATGGCATGTCCTACCTCACCATGCTCAAGGTGGATGTCACTGCTGGATGGATGCAAGGGGTGGGCAGGCTTGTTACCAGCGGAAGAGATCCGAGTTACTGGGGGGCGAGTTTGTGTGGGTCTCCAGCAACTTCAATTTTTCCCTCCCCAGAAGAAAGAATTCGACTGAAGGAGCAGAAAAAGAGACCAAGGCAAGTTTCAAAGCAGAAGTGGAAGTTTATTTAAAAGGTTTTAGATCAGGAAAGAAAGGAAAGAACGCTTGGAAGAGATCCAAATGGGTGCCTGAAGGTCAAAGGGGGGGAAAAAAGGGGCCTTTAACTTTGATCCTGGGACTAATTTATAGACTCACCTCTTTCCCCTAGGGTGGGCTTTCTGCAGGTGTGATGCCCTCCTTACCCTTGGAAATTGAGCACATGCAGTGTATTTAGGAACTTAAACGCATGCCCATCTGAGGCTTTCTTCTTTTCTCTGGTGGAGTGTACCCAGAAGACCATACTTTGCAATTTTTGTCTGTCAGTGTGCATGCCCAGGAAGTTGCTTTTCCCTGGGGCCTGCCTTTAATTAACACTTAAATGTTAACAGGTGTGGACCATCGGGAACTGGCCTCTTCCTGGTTTTCACTGCCAATTTGTCACTTTTAGTGAGGCAATGCCATAATTACCAAACCATCACCTAACATTTTTAGTGGGTGAGGTAGGGGCGAGCCCTCTCCTGCCCCTATCATGTCTATCTATCTACCTGTAACAGGCTGGGCTGTGGGGGCTCCACTTTACTGAAATCTACCACCATTACAGAAGTTTTAAAGGAGCCAGTGAAAAACAAATTTATGATACCAGCAAGGAGACAAAATCCTCTGTAGTGAGCAGTTCTGGATATGAATTTGCTGCTGGTTTATAGCACCTTCTATAAACCACGGTCTGAAATTAGATGCAGTTCCTCCCAAAGTGAGAATATATGTGCCAGTGAATAACAATGGGAATCATTTCTGTGACTTTTGTTCCTCATAATCCTTTCAAAGACATTTCTTTCTCCCTCTGCAACTTTGTAGTCTCTGAATTCACTCACTGAGTAAAGAATTCCTTGAGTAAAGAATCCCATATATGTAACAAAATACTCTTATCTTTCTTTTTTTTTTTTTTGAGACAGAGTTTCACTCTTTTTGCTCAGGTTGGAGTGCAATGGTGCAATCTCGGCTCACTGCAACCTCCACCTCCCGAATTCAGATGATTCTCCTGCTTCAGCCTTCTGAGTAGCCGGGATTACAGGCACGCCCCACCATGCCCGGCTAATTTTTGTATTTTTAGTAGAGACGGGGTTTTGCCATGTTGACCAGGCTAGTATTGAACTCCTGACCTCAGATGATCCGCCTGCCAATGGCCTCCCAAAGTGCTGGGATTACAGGTGTTAGTCACTGTGACTAGCCAACCTTATCTTAATGTTGCTGGAAAAGGGTCTGAATCCATACCCCAAAAGAGGGTTCTTGCACCTCCCATAAGAAATAATTCAGAATGAGTTCCTACAGTAAAGTGAAAGCAAGTTTATTAGAGATGTAAAGAAACAAAAGAATACTCCACAGACAGAGTGGTGAGATCGACTGCTTGATTGGCTATACTTATAGTTGTTTCTTGATTATATGCTAAACAAAGGGTAGATTATTCATGAGTTTTTCAGGAAAGGGGCAGAAATTTTCCAGAACTGAGGTTTCTTCCCCCATTTTAGAGGCTATAGGGTAATTCCTAGATCTTGCCACGGCATCTGTGAGCTGTCATGGCACTGGTGGTAGAGTCTTTTCGCATGCAAATGCATTATACTAGCGTATAATGAGCAGTGAGAATGAGCATCACCATCTTGGTTTTGGTGGGTTCTGGCTGGCATTTTTATTATTATTATTATACTTCAAGTTCTAGGGTACATGTGCACAATGTGCAGTTTGGTAAATATGTATACATGTGCCATGTTGGTGTGCCGCACCCATTAACTTGTCATTTACATTAGGTATATCTCCTAATACTATCCCTCCCCACTCCCCCTACCCCATGACAGGCCCTGGTGTGTGATGTTCCCCTTCCTGTGCCCAAGTAATCTCATTGTTCAATTCCCACCTATGAGTGAGAACATGCGGTGTTTGGTTTTCTGTTCTTGCGGTAGTTTGCTGAGAATGATGGTTTCCAGCTGCATCTATGTCCCTACAAAGGACATGAACTCATCCTTTTTTATGGCTGCATAGTATTCCATGGTGTATATGTGCCACATTTCCAGTCTGTCATTGATGGACATTTGGGATGGTTCCAAGTCTTTGCTATTGTGAATAGTGCCACAATAAACATATGTGTGCATGTGTCTTTATAGCAGCATGATTTATAATACTTTGGGTATATACTCAGTAGTGGGATGGCTGGGTCAAATGGTATTTCTAGTTCTAGATCCTTGAGGAATTGCCACACTGTCTTCCATGGTTGAACTAGTTTACAGGCCCACCAACAGTATAGAAGTGTTCCTATTTCTCCACATCCTCTCCAGCATCTGTTGTTTCCTGACTTTTTAATGATCGCCATTCTAACTGATGTGAGATGGTATCTCATTGTGGTTTTGATTTGCATTTCTCTGATGGCCAGTGATGATGAGCATTTTTTCATGTGTCTGTTGGCTGCATAAATGTCTTCTTTTGAGAATTGTCTGCTCATATCCTTTGCCCACTTTTTGATGGAGTTGTTTTTTGTTGTTGTTGTTGTTTGTTTGTAAATTTGTTTGAGTTCTTTGTAGGTTCTGGATATTAGTCTTTTGTCAGATGAGTAGATTGCAAAAATTTTCTCCCATTCTGTAGGTTGTCTGTTCACTCTGATGGTAGTTTCTTTTGCTGTGCAGAAGCTCTTTAGTTTAATTAGATCCCATTTGTCAATTTTGGCTTCTGTTGCCATTGCTTTTGGTGTTTTAGACATGAAGTCCTTGCCCATGTCTATGTCCTGAATGATATTGCCTAGGTTTTCTTCTAGGGTTTTTATGGTTTTAGGTCTAACATTTAAGTCTCTAATCTATCTTGAATTAATTTTTGTATAAGGTGTAAGGAAGGGATCCAGCTTCAGCTTTCTACATATGGCTAGCCAGTTCTCCCAGCACCATTTATTAAATAGGGAATCCTTTCCCCATTTCTTGTTTTTGTCAGGTTTGTCAAAGATCAGATGGTTGTAGATGTGTGGTATTATTTCTGAGGACTCTGTTCTGTTCCACTGGTCTATATCTCTGTTTTGGTACCAGTACCATGCTGTTTTGGTTATTGTCTGGCTGGCATTTTTTTAAACCACATCCTGTTTTATCAGCAGAGTCTTTGTGACCTGTATCTTATGCTGGCCTTCTATCTCATCCTGATAGAAGGTTAGAATGTCTAACCTCCTGGGAATGCAGCCCAGTAGATCTCAGCCTTATTTCACCCAGCTGCTATTTAAGATGGAGTCGCTTTGATTTTGAAGCAGAATATCTCTCTGACACCTTCACAGGTGGAAACTGGAGTGCACAGGTGCCAGCAGGGACAAACTCCACTCACTCAACCCACTGTGCTCCACCACTTGTGGGAGGGGGAGCATGCAGGTAAGTGGGTACAGGAGCTGAGACAAACACGTCTGGACCCTGGCAGGAGCAAACTCTGTACGGGCCCCATGGCAACATCTGGCAGGTGCTCATGACTTCTGAAACCCCAGAAGGACTGTTAACAGTGCCCTTTTAGCTTTGCTGTCCATAGACAGCTTAAGTGTTAACAGCTCAATGGAGGGTCAGTGTGATAGCCTTTTGCATCCATACTCATGGCACCTGAGTTCTTGTCTGGCATCCAGGAGGAATGAGGTTGCAAGAACAAATTGAAGATGGTAAATGTGAGGTATTTTATTGCCGATCAAAGTGGCTCTCAGCTGGAAGGGGAGCAGAAAAGGATATTGAGTAAGATTATGTTCCCCTGAAGTCTGGTCATCCCTGGCCAGACTTTTCTCTGAAATTATTCCATCATGCTTTCTCTATGAAGTCAAGCTCCTTCTCTCTAATGTCCAACCATAGTCTCCAATGTCCAGCTGCTTCTCCTCTCTTTGCTGGCTGAGCCTGGGGTTTTTATGGGCACAAGAAGGGGAGTGGGGTGGGACATGGGTGGTTTTGGAAAAGGCAACATTCAAGCGGGAAAACAGAGATGTAAATTTTAACTTTGAGCAGTGTTATCAGGCTTTTTGGCATAAAGGTGGGGCCCTAACCAGAAATCGGCCCTCCCAGAATTTCTCTGCCTCCCGTCCCTACTGTTTGAATGCCTCTGACATTAAGATCCACTATAACATTATGGGAAAAGTCTATTGGAATTGTAGTTAATGAGAAATGGAAGAATTAGGATGGGCTGTTCTGAAAGGTGTAGCATTAGTTACATTTGTGTTTACAAGTTTTTTATTAACTATATTTGTTACTTATGAATATATATCATGTTTTATTCTGTCTAGTTTAAACATATACACTGGATAATAAAAGTGGTGCCCACTGTGAAAGAAAAATAAACCTCTGGACCCCCAAAACACTAAGCCAATGGAAAAGTCAAGCTGAAAACTGTGTCAGGCAAACCTGCCTCCCATTTTATTTCTAAATAAGATAGCTACAAATATAGAAAGCTACATATTTTCCTCACAATTTGCCCATAAGGAAATTCATTGGAATAAAGGGCAGACAGAACTCAAAGTCATCCCTCTGAGGCTCACCTGAGACAAATGCATATTTGATTGCTTCTTCTGCCCTATTGTTTATGTAAAAATGCAGATTCACTGAGGCAGAATAAATTTTATATTCAGTGATGGGCTTATCAAGGACTCAAAATAATGTAATTTTTTGTCTTTTATCTACTTATGACCTGGAAGCCCCCAACTCCAGTTGTCTCACCTTACCAGATCGAACCAATGTACATCTCACACATATTGATTAATGTCTCATGTCTTCCTAAAATGTATGAAAGCAAGCTGTACCTTGACCACCTTGTTCATGTCATCAGGACCTTCTGAGGCTGTGTCACAGGCATGTCTTTAACCCTGGCAAAATAAACTTTTTAAATTGATTGAGACCTGTCTTAGGTACCTTTTAGTTTACACAGCCAAGACCCTGCTAGCTGGCCACTACTGCACCCAGCTGATGCATCTTCATTGCATGGGCTCTGGTTTCTTGAAAACAATTGTTTTATTTGGGTAGCAGATGGGCCGATGTGTACCTGAGACTGTGGCACTGTGCTTTAGGTGATATGGGATGTTCCAAGCGCCAAATTCCAGCCAGTCTATCCTGTGACTGTTTAAAATTCTTTAGCGTAGTGTGAAAATGAGAATAAACAGCTCCTGAATGCTAACAATGGCTGTCAGTAGTACATTTAGGGTGATCTAAGGTAGCCATGCAGAAGTTCTGGGTCCTTTTGTGGCTCTTCTCTCAGCGGCTGGTGGAGTGGTTTTCTTGGTCTTGTGATCCAGGTCATATGTATGTAAGGGGAGTTGAGGGCAGGGTGGGGAAAAGAGAAGAGATCCAGATCCCTAGAGGAAATAGGCATGTAGACCAACGGAAAGAATAGCAAAACCAGATATAAAGCCAAATACTTTCAGCTAACTGATCTTTGACAAAGTAAACAAAAACATGAAGTGGGGAAAGGACACCCTATTAAAAAATTGTGCTCGGATAACTGGCAAGCCACATGTAGTAGAATAAAACTGAATTTTCATCTCTCACCTTACACAAAAACTAACTCAAGGCTGGGCACGGTGGCACATGCCTATAATCTTAACACTTTGAAAGACGGAGGTGGTTAGGTCACTTGAGGTCAGGAGTTCTAGACCAGCCTGGCCAACATGGAGAAACCCTGTCTCTACTAAAAATACAAAAATTAGTTGGGCGTGATGGTGGGCACTTGTAACTCCAGCTACTCAGGAGACTGAGGCAGGGGGAAGTGCTTGAACCCGGGACGGGGAGGTTGCAGTTAGCCAAGATCACACCACTGCACTCCAGCCTGGGCGACACAGTAAGACTCCATCTGAAGAAAATAAAAATACAAAAATTAGCTGGGTGTGGTGGCACATGCTTGTAATCCCAACTACTCAGGAGACTGAGTCATGAGAATCCCTTGAACCCTGGAGACAGAGGCTGCAGTGAGCTGAGATCCTGCCACTGCACTTCAGCCTGGGTGACGGAACAAGACTCTGTCTAAAAAAAAGTATATATAAAAAAATCAACTCAAGATGGATTGCCGACTTTAATACCTGAAACTATACAAATTTTAGAAGATAATACAGAAAAAACTCTTCTAGACATTGGCTTAGGCAAAGAGTTTATGACCAAGTTCCCAAAACCAAATGCAACAAAAACAAAGATAAATATGACTTAATTAAACTAAAAAGCACAGTAAAAGAAATAATCTGAAGATTAAACAGACAACCCACAGAGAGGGAAAAAAATATTCACGAACTATCCATCCAACAAAGGACTAATATCCAGAATCTGCAAGAAACTCAAACAAATCTGCAAGAAAAAAAACAAATAATCTCATTAAAAAGTGGGCTAAGCACATAAGTAAATAATTCTCAAAAGAAGATATACAAATGGCCAAAAATGTATGAAAAAATGCTCAACATTACTAATTATCAGGGAAATACAAATCAAAATCACAATGTGGGCCAGGCGTGGTGGCTCACGCCTGTAATCCCAGTACTTTGGGGGGCCGAGGCGGGTGGATCACGAAGTCAGGAGATGGAGACCATCCTAGCTCACACGGTGAAACCCTGTCTCTACTAAAAATACCAAAGAATACCCGGGCGTGGTGGCACGCGCCTGTACTCCCAGTTATTCGGGAGCCTGAAGCAGGAGAATCACTTCAACCTGGGAGGCGGAGGTAGCAGTGAGCTGAGATTGCACCACTGCACTCTAGACTTGGGTACAGAGTGAGGCTCCATCTCAAAAAACAAAACAAAACAAAAACGAAAAACAAACAGAAAAAATACACCATGTGATACCACCTTACTCCTGCAAGAATGGCTATAACTAAAAAATCAGGCTGGGTTTAGTGGCTCACACTTGTAATCCCAGCACTTTGGGAGGTCGAGGCAGGCAGATCACCTGAGGCCAGGAGTTTGAGACCAGCCTGGCACGTGGTGAAATCCCATCTCTACTAAAAATACAAAAATTAGCCGGGTGATGTGGCGTGCACCTGTAGTCCCAGCTACTTGGGAGGCTGAGGCAGGAGAATTGCTTGAACCTGGGAGGCAGAGGTTGCAGTGAGCTGAGATCTTGCCACTGAACTTCCAGCCTGGGTGACAGAACGAGACTCCATCTCAATATATATGCTATATATATTATATATGTATTTATATATAATAAAAAACAACGTTGGTGTAGATGTGATGAAAGAGAACACTTTTCCACTGCTGATGTGAATGTTAACTGGTGCAATAAATACGGAGAACAGTATGGCGATTCCTTAAAGAACTAAAAGTTGAACTACCATTTGATCCAGCAATCTCAGTACTGGTTATCTACACAGAGGAAAATAAGTCATCACATGAAAAAGACACTTGCACACACATGTTTATAACAGCGCAATTTGCAATAGTAAAAATATGGAAACAGCCTAAATGCCCGTCAACTGAGTGGATAAAGAAAATAGGATATATATACACACCATGGAATACTACCCAGCCATTAAAAGGAACAAAATAATGGCATTCACAGCAATCTGGATAAAGTTGGAGATCATTATTCTAAGTGAAGTAACTCAGGAATGGAAAACCAAGCATCATTATGTTGTCACGTTTTAGTGGGGGCTAAACTATGAGGATGCAAAGGCATAAGAATTATGTAACATAATGGATTCTGGAAACTTGGCGGAAAGGGTGGGGGGTAGTGAGGGGTAAAAGACTACACGTTGGGTACAGCGTCCACTGCTGGGGAGATGATGCACCAAAATCTCACAAATCACCACTAAAGAACTTATTCGTGTAACCAAACACCACCTCTATTGAAATAATAATGATAAAAACAAAAAACACCAACAACTCCCTAAGTTTAAGTTTATATGCTTTGGCCAGTTTTTTTTTCTCCAGAAAGGATCTCCCTGTCACCCAGGATAGAGTGTAGTGGCTTGACCACAGCTTGCTGCAGCCTCAGGCTTCCGGGCTCAGTCAATTCTCCTTCCTCAGCCTCCTGAATAGTTGGTATTACAGGTGCAGGCCACCATGCCCACATAATTTTTGTATCATGTGTAGACATAGGGTTTTGCCATGTTACTCAGGCTGGTCTCACATTCCTGGGCTAAACAGTTTTTGTGTCTTGGCTTTTTAAAGTGCTGGGATTGCAAGCATGAGCTACCATAATGCCTGACTAGAATCTTATTTTTATATGACATAGAAAAATTAAATATATTTAGATCTGTTAGTTAACAGAAAATTTGAGAAAACATTTTTATTAAAATACAAAATGGTTTTTATCTAAAAATACTGATATAAAACAGTTCAAAATTACTTCCTAGAAATTTCACTACAAATTTGGTTGCTCGTTAATGTAATTAATATGTATAATTAAAACTACTAGATTTAAGGAATAACAATTTGATATAGAGAGTGTATAAACAAAAACAAAACATGCTTTCATCAAGAAAGTCAGAAACATTTTGTCTAGTTTGAAATTACTTAAAGGTTGTCTCAAATTGAAAAAATAAGACATATGCAGATTAAAATATTAGAAGTTAAAAAATTAATTATAAGAGATTATAAAATACATACAGAAATCTAGAGTGGACAAAAATAATAGATTTGATGGATTTATTTTTAAAGTTTCACCAAAATTAACTTTAGTATTGATAATATACTAATACAAAAGTAAAAGCTGATTTTCTTTTGAACAAAATTTTATGTATTATTATTAATACGACACAGTAATGTATTTTTGTTTATCTTTTGAATAAATTTTAAAAGAGAGGTAGAATTTTTCTCATACTGCCTTTTTTCAGGTTTTTGGATTGAAAAATTTAATCTCCTGTATCAAACAGTAAAATGTTTTGTTTTTAAAAATCTTTTAATTATCACTTTGGCTAAATGAATGACTATTATTTTATGGTGACCTGTGATCCTATTTTGGTCAAGTATTTTAACCCTCTGACATATTTGACAGTCTTTCTAAAATCAAATTTCAGCTTAAAAATTGTCTTTTTTTGGCCGGGCATGGTGGCTCATGCCTGTAATCCCAGCACTTTGGAAGGCTGAGACAGGTGGATCTCCTGAGGTCAGGAGTTTAAGACCAGCCTGGGCAACATGGTGAAACCCCATCTCTACTAAAAATACAAAAAATTAGCTGGTCATGGTGACAGACACCTGTAATCCCAGCTACTCAGGAGGCTAGGGCAGGAGAATCGCTTGAACCTAGCAGGCCAAGGTTGCAGTGAGCCAAGATGGCGCCACTGCACTCCAGTCTTGGCAACAAGAGTGAAACTTTGAAAAAAAAAAAAAACTGTCTTTTTTTTTTTGACAGAGTCTTGCTCTGTTGCCCAGGCTGGAGTGCAGTGGCCTGATCTCAGCTCACTGCAGCCTCCACCTCCCAGGTTTAAGAGATTCTCCTGCCTCAGCCTCCCGAGTAGTTGGGATTACAGACGTGTGCCACCGTGACCGGTTAATTTTTGTATTTTTAGTAGAGACAGGGTTTCACCATGTTGGCCAGGCCAGTCTTGAACTTCTGACCTCAAGTGATCCGCTGAACTCGGCCTCCCTACGTACTGGGATTACAGGCATGAGCCATGATGCCCGACCTTAAAATTACTGGTTTTTGACCCCTAACTTTTGGTTGCTACAGAGAGCCAATGCAACATCCAAAAGAGTGATAAACAGGATTATTTGATATGTTAAATCGCATGGGAAGCATTGTCAAATTAAAAATGATGTTTGGGCCAGGCACGGGGGCTCACACCTATAATCCCAGCACTTTAGGAGGCCGAGGCAGGTGGATCACAAGGTCAGGAGTTCGCGACCAGTGTGGCCAACATGGTGAAACCCCATCTCTACTAAAGATAACAAAAAAGTTACCTGGACATGGTGGCACATGCCTGTAATCCCAGCTACTTGGGAGGCTGAGCCAGGAGAATCACTTGAATCCAGAAGGTAGAAGTTGCAGTGAGCCGAGATCATACCATTGCACTCCAGCCTGGGTGATAGGGTGAGACTCCATCTCAAAAAAAAAAAAAAAAAAAAAAAAAGATGTTTGACCTCCTTCAACTTATATTTTAATGAATATGTTATTAATATTTATTTCAAAATTTTATAGAATTTCTAAAAATCTAATATCTATCTGTTTATATACTATTAGTCATAATTATGTTTATTATGAAAAAATATTGTAGGCAACAGATATAATCAATTTTTAATTTGTTTTTTCATAATCATTTAAGTAATTTTCAGTTAATGGTTTAATTCCTATTTAGTTTCTAAAAACCTCAAAAGCACACAAAATCCTAGAGTATTGTGTCTTTAGGAGGTTCATGAAAAGATGGAAAGTGACCAGACAAGTTGAGTCCTGTTTCTGATAATTTTAGGATCATAATTGAATATCAGGAAAATACTTTGCCACATTTTTATGCTAAATCAGCAAGTACTGAAATTTTTTAGATGTGCTCTTTAAATAAACTCCGTGGTCCAAGTAAAAGTACCTATGAGAACCACTCAGTTATCAGTGCTAGGCACATAAATTGGAGAAAAAGTCCTGGTATGTAAGATGACATAATTTTTTTTTTTTTTTTTTTTTTATGGAGTCTCACTTTGTCGCCAGGCTGGAGTACAGTGGCATGATCTCAGGTCACTGCAACCCCTGCCTCCCAGGTTCAAGCGATTCTCCTGCCTCAGCCTCCCTAGTAGCTGGGACTACAGGCACATGCCACCATGCCCAGCTAATTTTTGTATTTTTAGTAGAGATGGAGTTTCACCATGTTGGCCAGGGTGATCTCGATCTCTTGACCTTGTGATCTGCCCACCTCAGCCTCCCAAAGTGCTGGGATTACAGGTGTGAGCCACTGTGCCCGGTCAAGATGACATAAATTTAATGTTAAGTGTGGACAATTGGAGAGCCTAGGCAGCCACTTATTCATTCCTGAGTTCTTAAAGCTTCCATTATTAAAAGCTCTGCATTCTATTGCTCATCACAGAAAAGATCAAATAATCCAAACTAAATATAAATTAAACGTGTGTGTGTGTGTGTGTATAGTGCCTAAATTACTTAAATAGTTTAAGACCAATTTTAAGTAGACAATCAAAACTTCATGCACATTTCTGCTACCTGATGGGTTATTCAAACATTTATACATAATTTGTATTCAATTGTCCTGGGTTTTTGTTTTTTGTTTTTTGTTTGTTTTGAGACAGAGTCTTGCTCTGTCACCCAGGTTATAGTGCAGTGGTGAGATCTCGGCTCACTGCAACCTCCACCTCCCAGGTTCAAGCGATTCTCTTGCCTCAGCCTCCTGAGTACCTGGGAATACAGGCGCCCGCCACTATGCCTGGCTAATTTTTGTATTTTTAGTAGAAACAGGGTTTCACCATATTGACCAGGCTGATCTCAAACTCCTGATCTCGTGATCCGCCCGCCTCGGCCTCCCAAAGTGCTGGGATTACAGGCGTGAGCCACCACCTCTAGGCTTAATTTTTTTTTTTAAATGCATGTTTTCTGGTAGTATAAAAGCTTTCTCATGTAAGAAGGCTGACATTCTAATCATACCTAAAATGATATTAGAAAATGTGTTTTCCTCATGGGACATTTCTGAAAAACTCTCCAATAATAAAACACTTATTTTGCTAGACAAGTTGTAAAACTGTTAAAAAAGTTATTGTAGGCACAATACTATTGAGCAAAGCTAACTAAAATGACTGGATTGCTTTTGTAATTCCAGATTGATGACAATCAGATCCACTTAGAGAGGAAAAAATGTGTTGACCATTATAGAATGTCATTGGAAGGCCTATGTGCCTTATAATCTCGTGTATCTTCTGGTACTGAAGTCTAATATGACTAAATGCAGCAAGGCCTTAATGCATTATGGCAAAGCATATTTTCACCAAGTAAAGAAAGCTTTTTCTTTTTGAGGCAGTCTCACTCTGTCGCCCAGGGTGCAGTGGCATGATCTCTGCTAACTGCAACCTCTGCCTCCCAGGTTCAAGCAATTCTCATCCCTCAGCTTTGGGAGTAGCTGGGATTACAGTTGTGTGACACCACACCTGGCTATTTTTCTGTATTTTTTGTAGAGACCAGGGTTTTATCATGTTGGCCAGGATAAGCCAATTTCAATCTCCTGATCTCAAGTGGTCTGCCCACCTCAGCCTCCCAAAGTGCTGGGATTAAAGACATGAGCCACTGTGCTTGGACAAGAAAGCTTTTAATAGTCTACTGACTGAGGGCAATAAAATCTTTTATAATCTAGAACCAAGAGATTAAGTCTGCTTCTCAGCTACAGTGCGGCATGACTTTGGGACCTTGTGCCTTGGTTCATAATCTTACAACTCAGAAGGGTCCCTCCAAACTCTTGCAATTGTATACCCATTGGAAATCTTAAGGTAAAGCTAACAAGAAAAGTATCTCCTCAAAAGCAAATGGCAACCTTGATGTAGATAGCCTTTCACACAAGACCAAAAAATCAAGATATCTCTGCTATCATGACACTCATCATTCACAGTTTTTTTCTTATGGCTTTACACACAACAAAAATTTTTTAAAAGACCCCTTCTGTGCACTCACGTGAGATATACATTTATATGTAGAGAATTTTGCAGTCAACCTTATATATGAACAAACTTATGCCTTGGTAGATAAATGATGAAGGGCCAATGTGGTTGAAAAATTCTAATGAGACATTTGTTTTCTGATAATATCAGAAGCAGAATATAGGTCCACTGCTTTTAACCTACTTCATAAGTTAAAGATAATTTATTCAGAATAGGTTAAAGAGCATTGCCAGGAGGCCATTGCTATTCTAAATAAGCATCATTTGTTTGGTCTTTTTCTTTCATGATTTAGAGTAAATCAGGCAATAGTTAGGCATTATAGTCTCAAGAGCAGATTCTACTGTAAAGGCTGTGGTTACACAATGGACTTTAAATTTTTTACTAAAGTTGTGCTAAATAATAGAATTTCTTTAGATTACTTACTGGATAAACAGAAAAGTATTGTGTAGTTGCTAAGACGTGTACTTGCACATGGAGAAATACATCAGGTATTACAGAGATTTCATTATGGGGTTTAAGAAACAGGCTGGGCTGGGCACGGTGGCTCACACCTGTAATCCCAGCACTTTGGGAGGCCAAGGCGGTGGATCACGAGGTCAGGAGATCGAGACCATCCTGGCTAACACGGTGAAACTCCATTTCTACTAAAAATACAAAAAAATAGCCGGGTGTGGTGGCACACGCCTGTAGTACCAGGTACTCGGGAGGTTGAGGCAGGAGAATCACTTGAACCCGGGAGGCGGAGGTTGCAGTGAGCCGAGATCGTACCACTGCACTCCAGCTTGGGCAACAGAGCGAGACTCCATTTCAAAAAAAAGAAAAAAGAAAAAAAGAAGCAGACTCCTTGGTTGAAATGAGTAGACCACTTATTTAGCTGATTATTTGATCTATTTAAGTTTAGTTGGTCTGTTCATGGGGACTCTGGTTAAAAAGCATACTTCAAACTCCTGGTGTTATCCTCCCAACAGTCAAAATAGTAGTCTCCCTACTGCACTGTATTCTCTCAAAAGTTATAAATGTTTGCATGCAGTCATCTCTAGAATGTCAAATGACCTCTCTTTAATGGGAATGATGAAAACTCAAAGACATATGTGACCATGAGGACACCATAACCTATGAATGATATGATAAGGACAAAAACCCAAAATAATGGAAACTGAGAGAGGCACTAAGGCCCAATGTTTTGGTCACACTCTGACCTATGTGAAAACTTAACCAAAATGGGGGAATTTTTAAAAGAAATTATTGGAGGCTATCATTCTGGACTGAATTTATGCACTAGGTCCAAACAGACCAAACCAAACCAAACCAAAATGGAGTCACTCATGCTAAATATGACATACTCAAACTAAAAATTTAAGAAAATAGGTAGATGCTAAAACAGGCCAGGTTTTGTTTTTATTCTGTAAGAAGCAAATTTTAACATAAGGAGGCCCCCCTACTATAATTCTTAAAAATATTAATATCCTCAAGTCCTCGTTTCCACTTTATAAAACTCACAGTTCTGCTATTTCACAGTGAGATTTGAGACTAAATAAGTATATTTTTGATGATGGCAGAATATAATGTATAAAGTTGTGGTTTATCTCTCAAAATTGAGAAGATAACCAAAAGCAAGAAATTGTTAAATTAGTTATAGCCCGAAGCTGTCCCCTTTCATGTTTAATTTTGGTCAATGGGTTTTTTTCTTTCTGTACATAGTAAACTGAAACCTAACTGTAACCCATTCCTGTACTAACCACTGTGATTTTCCCAATAAAAGGATATCAAATCTTCAAACCATGTTCAAATAAGGCAAATCCCAAACTGTAAATCTGGCTGTTTCTGTACCTCACTTTCATTTTCTGTATGTCACTTTGCTTTTTCTGTTCATTAGTCTTTCTTTACCATGTGGCTGTGCTGGAGTTTCTCTGAGCCTACTCTGGCTCCACAGGCTGCCTGATTTGTGAATCATTCTTTGTTCAATTAAACTCTGTAACATTTAATTTCTCTAGAGTTTTTTTTTTTAATTTTCAATTTTTTTCTATGATAAAAAATAAGTAATGTGTGGTTTGGCTTTGATTTTCTCAACTCATCTTTCAGCTATTTTTTCCAAATTATTCTATGCCCTTTTCAAATGCTCCTGCAATTTCTTTCTTCTTCTTCTTCTCTTTTTTTTTTTTTTTTTTTTTTTTTTTTGAGACAGGGTCTGACTCTATAACCCAGGCTAGAGAGCAGTGGTGTAACCAATCATGGATTACTGCAGCCTTGACCTTCTAGGCTCAAGTAATACTCCTACCTCTGCTATCTGAGGAGCTGGAACTACAGGCATGCCTCGTCATGCCTGGCTAATTTAAAAAAAAAAAAAAATTATGGAGACAGGATCTTACTGTGTTGCCCAGGCTGCACTTGAGCTCCTGAGTGCAAGTGATTCTCCCATCTCAGACTGCCAAAGTACTAGGATTACAGGTGTGAACCACCATGTGTTTCTGCAATTCCTTAAGATTATTTATTTATTTATTTATTTTGAGATGGAGTCTCACTATGTCACCCAGGCTGGAGTGCAGTGGCGTGATCTCAGCTCACTGCAACGTCTGCCTCCCAGGTTCAAGAGGTTCTCCTGCCTCAGCCTCCCAACTAGCTGGGACTACAGATACCCACCACCACGCCCAGCTAAATTTTTTTGTATTTTCAGTAGAGACAGGGTTTCACCATGTTGGTGAGGCTGGTCTCGAACTCCTGACCTTGTGATCCGCCTGCCTCGGCCTCCCAAAGTGCTGGGATTACAAGCGTGAACCACGATGCCCAGCCATTTTAAGATTATTCTAATAATAAGCAGTACTATATGGGCACAAATCTAAAATAAATCTGACTTCTGTTTTAGAAGTGTCACTCTCCAGGATTTCAAGGGTCACACAGAGTTGATCCTGAGTCCCAGCCCAGCCACTGTGGGTCTTCGGACAATTTTTTGATGTGGAACAGTTCTATAAACTACATATGCACAAAAAGGCAGAATGATGCTGATTGCAAAAATGGTAGCAATTTTTTATCCCTCCTGTATCCATGCCCATTGCCAGGTGCTTTTACAGCTGTTCCCATTGAGACCCAGAATCTGTTTTCCAGTCCCTGGATCTGGCTGGCCTTATTTGCTCGGGGCAGTGGAAACCAGTGAACATGACAGTGTGCTAGTTTGAGGCGTAGGCTCAAAAGTTCTTGAATGCTTCTGTTTTTCTTTCAGAATGCTGCCATTTCCATGAAAAAAAGCCCATGTAAGCCAGACAAGATACCATGGGGAGGAGAAGCAAGTTGCCTCTGTTGACAGCCCCAGAAGCAGAAGCTCACTCCCAGAAGCATAGCTGCTTAGTCAACAAGCAGCTGATAATACATGTCTGAAGGAGCTCAGTTGAGACTAGAAGAATGGTCCCACTGAGCCCAGTCTAAAAGCCTGACCATCTCAATTATGATGCTAATAAGCTTTGGATGGTTTGTTACACTATAACAGCCAACTAATACATGCACCCAGTGCAGATAAGATTCCAGGCCTTAATGACAGACTGATTACTAGTTACCTTCTAATTTAGTTACCCTAAAAGTACTAAGTTTTCCCCCCTGATTTAAAGTTGAATGTCTTGTAAGATAATGTTGAAAAATGCAGAAATACATGTGGACATATATACATGTGATTGGTGGTTATACTCACACAGCACCACATACAACAGGAGAAAACAGAAAAACCACAGCCTGACCATTAGGGCCAAGGCCAAACAGCAAAATGAGTTTGCCTTTTTCTATTTTCTCTGTTTCTAAACATTGGAGGTCTATACTATGTACAGATCTAAAGACACAGAGTTTTCTTCTCCTGTGACCTCATCATTCTTTGTTCACTGTCTAATCTCTTGAAGAAAGGTAAGCAACTGGTGGCCAGCAGTGCTTATAACCTCAGTACCTGAGGTAATTTTATTCCTGCTGTCCTCTGCTCTTTTTATGGCCAGTATCTGTTTCATCCTTGGAACTGAAGAGAGATGTTGGTAGGGAGAGGCTCTTGCCTCACCTTTGGCAGAAAAGGGATGTTCAGGCCCTTCAACCTCCTGACGTCAGAGCTGCACTTCAATGTGGTGGCTACTGGCCATGTGTGGCTACAGGATGCCTGGAATATGGCTGGTCTGAACTGCGATGTGCTACAAAGGTAAAATATAGAGTTAGATTTAAAGATTTAGTTCCAAGAATATGTACAGTACATTAATAATTACATATTGCTCATACACTTAAATAATATTTTGGATATATTGGGTTATTAAATGGTTAGAATGAATTTCACCTGTTTCTTCTTTCTTCTTAACCAGTAGAAAATTTGGAATTCACATATGGTTCACATTTTATTTCAGAGGGTTGCCTTACAAGGCAAATGCCGTCTGGGGAGGGCGTGGGTCAGCTTAGGGAGGAAGCTCTGCCTGAAAAGGCTTAGGTTTCTCTCTACATTCAGCCCAGCATTTGAGCACATCTTCTGTCAATCAGGGCCTGAGGGGGTGGGGCCCTAGGCATTATCCAATCAGGGACGCTGGGCTGGGACCGGTCCAATCAGGCAGGCAGCAAGAGCAGACAGGACGGCTTCCGGATTTGGCGGGGCCTTTGTCTCTCGCTGCAGCCGGAGCTCCTGGTCTAGTTTTCGCTGTTGTGTGTCTTCTGCTCCCAGAGGCCCAGTCTCTGTGGCCCCGTTACCTGCAGGTATTGAGAGATGCACAGCTAAGACCCCAGGACCCCCTGGAAGCCTAAAAATGGTGAGAGTGCCGGGTCCGACATCCCGAGAGAGGGGCGGGGCTGGTTGGAACTGGTGGGAAGTGGCTGTGGCGGGACTCTGGCCTACCCGCAGTTGGCTCCAAAATCCTCGGCCCAGAGTTCTTCTTGGCGCAGCTCGGCCGTCAGTCCCCTTCAGCCATAGGATGGCGGCCGGGCTGGCAGCAGGGACCCCGGGCGTCCTGTCTCCTCCCTGCGGAGTGACTGTGCCCTGGCCTGGAGTCCTCTCTGGGCAGCTCTGCCCCCACTGCCGCATCTCTCCCCGATTATTGTGCAGGGACCACGGGACGGTGGTCAGGGGAGAACACTGACTCGGGGTATGGAGTTCATGAATGGGAAGAGCTTTGGTCCGCGGGGTTCCCAGTCCCCCTTTTTTTCTATTAAAATTTGTGGAAGTCACCGCAAAAATATTAAAGAATTTAATTAAAGAGTAATTCAAGAATTGCAGAGCACCAAGCTATGTTTTGTAGTTTGTGGTTTATGGAAGGGACTTGAAGAAAACACTTTTATAAGGTTCATGATAAAGGAAAGCAAATTTAATAATTGGTTAGGTAGAGTTATGTAGTTTCTTAATTTGTACGATCAAGGTGGAAATTTCCTGGTCATGTAATGAGAGGTTAATTGGCAGTTTACAGTTGGTTAAGCCTGAATTTTATTTTCCCCCAATGTAATACTTTAGAAAAAAAGCATTCGAGTTAGATTTTTTTGAAAGAAGCAACCCTAGGACTGGAGCCACCTCAGTCTAATTGCCTGCCATTTAATTATTTTCACACTCCACAGGGGACTGATTTTCCCCTGCATTTTTCACTTCTTTCGCAAGCAGGGTCTCAAGACTCCTGCCCATTTCCCATTCCTCCAACCTAACTCTGGCTTGCAGTAAAATACTAAATTTCCAGTTCCTTCTGACATTCCCAAATGCCAATTTCCCCTCCCTAATTCACATTATCAACTATTTGTCCTTTAATGTACACTTTAGTGTACATTTTAGTACCAGATTTTCTTTTTTTTTTTTTTTTTGAGACGGAGTCTTCAGTCTGTCGCCCAGGCTGGAGTGCAGTGGCGCGATCTCGGCTCACTGCAAGCTCGGCCTCCCAGGTTCGCGCCATTCTCCTGCCTCAGCCTCCCGAGTAGCTGGGACTACAGGCGCCCGCCACCACGCCCGGCTAATTTTTTGTATTTTAGTAGAGACGGGGTTTCACCGTGTTAGCCAGGATGGTCTCGATCTCCTGACCTCGTGATCCGCCCGCCTCGGCCTCCTAAAGTGCAGGGATTACAGGCGTGAGCCACCGCGCCCGGCCTTAGTACCATATTTTCATCATTTTTTTACAAAGCATTGGATGGCATTTTTAAGAAGATTTGTTTTCTGTTTGTAAATATTTCCCAAGAGAAGAAAGCAAAGAATAATCCCCTGACACTGTATTGTAAACACTGTTCTGTGCCTCCTTTCCTTTTATTGCCTGTAGGCACAGAAACCTTATCAGAATATTTTTGGGTCAAGGTTTCCCTTTGGAAACTTTATAAGGTAATGTGTCCTCAGCCACCCTTCAGTTTTTTCCCTGGTTCTGGGTTTCAGTACTGTCTGGGGATAAATCAAGATATCCGCTGTGGCTATGTATGCTAGAATGTCTAGTAAATTTCAGCTCCTGGCCTGGAATGAAACTCCTAGTATTTGGGAATGGGAGACATAGGACAGCCTGAAGTTGGAGTATAGCCTTTCAAGGGATCAGGTGGATGCCCCGGGGGCCGAGAGGAGTCTCCTGGGATATTCTTCCTTTGAAAAGGAAACCCTTTGAGAAGTTAAGATTGTCTTCAAACCAACCCGGCTTCAATTTCTCGAGACACATTGCTGGTCAGCCAATCAGATGTTGGTATTGAGGGAAAAACACAAATAATTACTGCCACCTGGATTCTCCAAGAATTCTGAAAGAGAAAATAGTATCCCAAAAGACAAAAAACAAACAAACAAACAAACAAAAAACAAAATCAAACCTGGCTCCAGTGAGATGGTGCAACAACTTGCAAAGTGAAATACACCTTGGGGCACTCACTGGGACCTAGTGCAGTGTCTCCAGAGAGGGTGGTCACTGAGCACTTAAGTGAGCAGGATGAGGGTGGGAGAATCTCTCAAGTGATTGGGTGGCCTGACTTGACACATGAGTCAGACACATCTATTTTTTAATGAGCACCGCTGCTCCCTGGGTTAACTGTAACTTGCATTTTATTAGTAGGACTTAAAAGATAAGAAAATATTTACAAAGGGCATAAAAGAGGTAGGGATCAGAAGAAAATCAGTATCTAATCCTATATTCCATTTCTTAAGAATACTCATTTAAGGAAGACTCTGTCTCAAAAACAAAAACAAAACTCATTTACCTTTTTCTTTCCCACACCGAGTTTAGAAATTTTCTCAGGTGTGTATTTTCGGTTTTGTTTTTGTTTTGTTTTGTTTTGTTTTGAGACGGAGTTTTGCTCTTGTTGCCCAGGCTGGAGTGCAGTGGCTCAATATCAGCTCACTGAAACCTCTGCCTTCCGGATTCAAGTGATTCTCCTACCTCAGCCTCCCAAGCAGCTGGGATTACAGGCATGCGCCACCATGCACCAACTAATTTTTTGTATGTTTAGTGGAGATAGGGTTTTCCATGTTGGTCAGGCTGGTCTTGAACTCCCAACCTCAGGTGATCTGCCCGATCTCCCCGCCTTGGCCTCCCAAAGTGCTGGGGTTACAGGTGCGAGCTATCGCGCCTAGCCAGGTGTGTTTCTTTAATGACTAGGTGACGTCCAACAGAATTCCAAGGTTTAGTTTTTAGAGTGCTACGAAGGAAAAGAATAGGGAAAATCTCTCTTCCGTTTTGGCTATAGAAAATGAATACATTTCCACAAGAAAATGTGGTAGATAATTGGTGAGTTACATGGATTCATGAAAACATCAGTTCCTCTTTTTGCAGGATACATTTGTTATAGTGAATACCTCTGTTCTATACCCTATCATCTTGATAATGTGATGTTAATGCTAAATTTTATGAGATGAAACTTGGTATCTCCTAGAAGTGCTCCCATATAACTAATTGTTTACTACATGATTTTTAATGGAAATAATAAAATAATATATTGTCTTAAAGGAAGAAATGCTTTTGTATTTCTTATTGAGGTATGAAATGTAAGTACCTTAAAATTTCCTTCCCTTATGTAAACACTGTGTTTGAGTAATTTTTCTGAATTTTTCAGTTTCAAAAACCAAGTGAATAATTCTGACATGGAAATTAAAGCTTGTGCCCAGTGACCCCAAGCTAATGCTAACATTGAGCCTGCAAAAAGAGGGGAGGTTCGTTCTTTCTTTCTTTTTCTTTTTCTTTTTTCTTGACAGAGCCTTGTTCTGTTGCCCAGGCTAGAGTGCAGTGGCGAGATCTTGGATCACTGCAGCCTCTACCTCCCAGTTCCAGCAATTCTCTTGCCTCAGCCTCCCAGGTAGCTGGGATTGCAGGCAGGTGCCACCACACCCAGCTAATTTTTATATTTTTAGTAGAGACGAGGTTTCACCATGTTATCCAGGCTGGTCTCAAACTTCTGACCTCAGGTAATCCTTGGTCTCCCAAAGTTCTAAGATTACAGGTGTGAGCCCCTGCACCCAGCTGGGGAGGGAGGTTATTAAAGGCCCAGTTCGTTCTTTCTAGGAAACCTTCCCTGCAGATGTCCCAGCCTGCTGACCCCAGTCATGGAAGAAACCTTTATATTGAGAGAAGCTACAGAGCCCTGGAAAGCTGGGGACCCACAGGCATATGCAGTTAACATTAAGATAGAATGGGATTGGGAAGGTCTTACTGAAGATGAAATTGTTGCTGTTTTGAGGCAGTTTCTACACTTTGTAAAATAGAGCTAAATTAGGTTTATGTAAAAGAAAAAATTGAATTCTAAAAGAATATTGCAACAGAAGGAAGTACCAACTATAAGAGCTTTAAGGATTGCAAAGTTTAAACAGATAGAGGCTTTCTTTCTTAGAGAGGAGCGAAAAAGATTAGAAGGTCAGAGGGGAATAGCAAATGGAGGATGAAAAAAAATCAGATTTTAGATCAGAAATTGTTTTACCATGAAGTCAGCAAGTTTTTAGGAGGAACATAAAATGGGGTTGTATGTTGGCTCAGACTGAGGGTAGCTCAAAGTTCAGGAGCCTATGGAAAGGAGATAAACTTAAGTAAAGTTTCATTAAGAAGTATTTTAGGCTGGGTGCAGTGGCTCACACCTGTAATCCCAGCACTTTGGGAGGCCAAGGTGGGTGGATCACTTGAGGTCGAGAGTTTGAGACCAGCCTGGCCACCATGACAAAACCCCGTCTCTACTAAAAAAATATATAAAAATTAGCCAGGCATGATTGCATGTGCCTGTTATCCCACCTACTCTGGAGGTTGAGGCAGGAGAATTGCTTGAACCTTGGAGGCAGAGGTTGCAGTGACCCAAGATCGTGCCACTACGCTCCAGTCTGGGTGACAGAGTGAGACTCCATCTCAAAAAACAAACAAAAAAGCATTTTATTTTGACCACTGAAGACAAATTTTGCTAATTTTTTAATACAACAAAGAAGAAAATGTGCAGAGTCAGTGTCTAGTTATGTGATAGATCGGACAAGAGAGCACCATCTAAGTGATAGTGAAAGGATGTTTCTTTCCATAAACTGTTCCTGGAGAACACAAAGGATAGAGAATTTTATTAACGCTGTTTGCCAGGATTATCCATGTGCTTCATCTTTCCCCATGTCCTTTCTTTGTCCTATACATTTATTCCACTTGAGTTTTCTGGGTTGTATTTTGTATAATAAATGTGTAAACATAACTACAGTGTTTTGCTGAGTTCTGTGAGTAGCTCTATAAAATTATTGAACTTGAGAGATTTATGGGAGTCCTGAATTTTTAAACAGTATCTCAAAAGCATAGATGGGCCCATAGGGTTTGTGACTGGCATCTGCAGTGAGGACAGTGTTGTGGGATTGAGCCCTGGATCAAGGTCTGTGCTGACTCTTGAGTGGGGCCAAAATTCCAATTTTAGACAATGTGTTGAAGAATTGCTTGGTGTTCAGCAAACATTACAATTTTGGTGCCAGAAGAAAGACATCTCAGAAGCCTGGCCTGGAATGGAACTCTGGGTATCTGGGAATGAGAGACTCTGCTGTCCTGTACAGAGGCTGTCACACTGCCCATTGTCCTGGGATTTGAGGTCTCCTCCCACTGTGAGAGAGGACTAAAAACTTAGAGGAAAGGAAAGGAGCTCTTATAACAGACCCCCTTTTCCCACCGCTGCCCCCTCAGGATTTCCACCCACTCACAAATACACCCACTAGACATTGATGTGTCCACACCCCTCCTAGGACTAGGCACTACCCTCAGGAATTTCACTACAGCATTTTTCATCCTGGTGTTTCTTGCCAAAAACCCACAAAAGTGTCTACAAGTCTCCTGACATATTCCTATTCCCAGGCACTGAATCTGCAGCAGCAGCCTGTTTTCTCTACCAATCTAGGGTTCTGGACTACCTGTTCATAATCGCATCTGCTTGCATGAACACACAAATAAATCAGAGGACAATCCCACCTGGGCCACTATCTGTAGCACAAACCAGTCCTTACATGTACATTACGCTATCTCCTACCCATGAATTTTTAATTTTTGGTTCAGGGGTACACATGCAGGTTTGTTATGTAGATGAAATTGTGTCACGGGGGGTTTGGCATGCAGATTATTTTGTCACTGAGATACTAAGCATAGCACCAAATGGGTATTCTTTGATCCTTTTTGTCCTTTCACCCTCCACCCTAAACTAGGCCTCAGTGACTGTTGTTTCTCTCTTTGTGTCCATGTATTCTTATTTAGCTCTTACTTAGAAATGAGAACATGCATTTGGTCTTCTGTTTCTGCATTAGTTTTCTAAGGATAATGGTCTCCAACTCTTTCCATGTTTCTGCAAAGGACACAATCCTTCTTTTTTATGCCCACACAGTATTCAATATATTTATGTACCATATTTTGTTTTTATTAAATATTTTATTTTATTTTATTCATTTTTGGAGACAGGGTGCTGAAGTGCAGTGATGTGATCTTGGCTCACTGCAGCCTCAATCTCCGTGGCACAAACAATTCTTCAACCTCAGCCCCCCAAGTTGCTGGGACTGCAGGTACATACCATTATGCCTGGCTAATTTTTGTTTTTGTACTTTTTGTAAAGATGTGGTTTTGCCACATTGCCCAGGCTGGTTTCAAACTTATGACCTCAGGCAATCCACATGCCTTGGCCTGTGAAAGTGCTGTGATTGACCAGGTGCAGTGGCTCATGCCTGTAATCCAGGCACTTTGGGAGGCTGAGGCAGGCGGATCATGATGTCAGGAGATTGAGGACACCCTGGCTAACACAATGAAACCCCATCTCTACTAAAAATACAAAAAAATAGCTGGCGTGGTGGCTGGCGCCTGTAGTCCCAGCTACTCGGGAGGCTGAGGCAGGAGAATGGCATGAACCCAGGAGGCGGAGCTTGCAGTGAGCAGAGATGGCGCCACTGCACTCCCAGCCTGAGCGACAGAGCAAGACTCCATCTCAAAAACAAAAAGAAAGTGCTGTGGTTACAGGCATGAGCCACCGTGCCATATCATATTTTCTTTATCCAGTCTACCATTGATAGGTATTCATGGTGATTTCATGTCTTTGCTATTGTGAGTAGTGCTGCAGTGAACATACTTGTGTTTGTGTCTTTATGATAGAATAATTTATATTTCTTTGGGTATAAACTCAATCATGAGGTGGCTGGGTCAAATGGTAATTCTATTTTTAGTTCTGTAATTCCCACAATTCTTTTCACAATGGTTGAATTAAGTTACACTACTACAGACAGTGTATATAAGGCAGGAAATATAAAAGGAAAAACTAGTAAAGGGAAAACAAGTCCTTCCCTGACCAGTCTGACTCACTCCAAAGTCCTGCTGGAGCTATGGTAACATTATCTGCAAGGCCAGACAGGGACCCCAAAAGAATGGGCTCCAGGAGCAGGGATGAGAAAAACAAGTTCTCCTTGTCAGTTTCCCCCTTTGAAATTCTTTCCCCATATCATTATTCTTTGTTCTGCTCTTACAACTATTTTTGTAACTATTTCTGCAAGTTTGAAAAGATTTTGTAAGTTCCTGTTTTTCTTTCTGTAGCATGGCAAGGTCACAAGACATGTTGAAGTAAGATAGGGTCGTGTTGCAAAGCCTGTTGTAAAACCTGTCACAGTATGATTAACTGCTTTTGCTCTGCTTCTGTAAGACTGCTTTCCTGCCTCACAGGTTTCACACCAAAAACCTGACCCACCCCTGTTGGTTGCATGTATAAAAGTCAAGCCCTGTCTCTGTTCAGGGCTCAGCCTTTGGATGTTCATCTGCTGGGCCGGTGACCACCTAAATAAAATCCTCCTGTTCCACCCAGTGGTCTCTCCAGCCTCCTGATTCCCGCAACATTTTGACGAGCCAGCCAGGAGGGGAGACTACAGGTTTACTGTCTCCTTTGCCTGTGGGACTGGAGCCCCAGGCCGGGGGAGACCCATGACCCTAGACACCATTGGGAGACCTTCAACCCAGAGAGGAGATCAGCTCTCCCACGACCTGGAGCCCCTCCCTGACAGTGCACTGGAACCTAAGGGGCTACAGGACGATTCCAGGACTGCACACTACAGGACTGCAGTAAGGTTTGGGTTCAAGGCAGGACCCATCCCATAAGGACGGAAGGGGAGCCTGATCACCTCCTGGGATGTATCTAGTAATCCGACTCAGGACATGAGAGGGGCTTGCAAAGTTGGAAGAAACTTACACCCCGATTGACCCAGGACGTGAGAGTGGCTCGCTAGGTCGGTTAAGAAAGGAAACTGGAAATGGGGAGGTGTGTCAATGCGTGTGAAAGAGACGGTTCCACAAGGAACCAATGTGGTGAGTGACGTGTGTGGAGCTGCAGGTCTCTTAGCATAGACTGTACGATCTGAGCGAAGTGTGGAACTGACTGGGACTAGTGGCAAACGTCCTCTGGGGCTACGGCATATGGCTTAGGGAGGTGCCCCACAATTTATAGATTGTAGTGGTCTGTGTTCAGGACTTATACAAACCCTCCATGAAAGCTAAGTGGTGTCTGAAATACTCCTGCGAGGGACACGGTCTAATCAGTCCGAAGCAAAAGGATGAGTGAGTGTTATGCCATAACTGGGAGGAAATGGGAGGGAAGTCGTCGAAACCCACCCCATTAGAATATATGTTAAGGAACTTTAAGAAAGATTATATGGGGGATTATGAGATCAAGTTGACCCCCCAGAGGTTGAGAACTCTCTGTGAAATAGAATGGCCCTCTTTCAATGTTGGATGGCCGGCCAAAGAAACTATAGATAGGGAAACAATTGGCCGTGTATTTAAGGTGGTGACTGGGGTCGGAGGACAGCCAAGGCATCCAGACCAATTTCCTTATATTGACTCATGGCTAAATATAGTTCAAACTCGACCTGCATGGCTGTAGCCCTGCCTGGCATCTTATTGGAAAATGCTCATAACTTGAGCCAAGCCTAAAGTGAAAGAAAAATCAGCTTCACCGTCAGCTACAGAGACAAAGCTACAAGAAAAACCCGTTTTGCGGGAACCACCAGAGGAGATAGAAACCACTCCTCCCTATGTGCCAATCTACTCCCCTTTACCAAGGGCAGCCCCTGAACAGCCAGTCTCAGATGGTGACACACCCCAGGCTACACCTCAAAGGGAGAAATCTGAGCGCCCGCCCCAGGAGGTCAAGAAGGAAAATCAGGATGATCAAGCAGACCACCTTCGATCTGGCCACGCCAGAGTGTTGCAGATGCTCCTCCGTGAAACATGGGGACTTATCTATTATGAACAGGGGCAGGTCCAAGGGGGACAACTGACTTTTATTTACCAGCCTTTTTCAACCACTGATTTCCTAAACTGGAAACACCATACTCCCTCCTACATGGAGAAGCCCCAAGCCCTCACAGATCTGATGCAGTTCATTTTTCAGACACAAAATCCAACTTGGCCAGATTGCAAACAGCTCCTCCTGATGCTCTTTAACACCAAGGAATGCCAAAGGGTGAGCCAGGCAGCCCTCCGCTGGCTGGAACACAGTGCACCAGAAGGCACACTTAATGTCCAGGCATATGCTCAGGGCCAATTCCCAGAAGCCAACCCACACTGGGACCCAAATGATGCAGCCCAATTATAGTACCTACAGAGGTACTGGGAGGCACTCCTGCAAGGGCTAAAGGAAGGTGGGGAAAAGGCAGTCAACATGGGGAAAATCTTGGAAGTGCTGCAGGAGACTAATTAAAGTCCTAGTCAGTTTTATGAGAGACTCTGTAAAGCATTCCGGCTTTACACCCCGTTTGACCCTGAGGCTACTGAGAACCAGCACATGGTGAACACAGCGTTTGTAGGGTAGGCCCAGAGAGACATCAGGGGAAAGCTGCAAAAGCTAGAGAGTTGTCACGGGCATCAGTGCCGCTCAGCTTTTAGAAGTGGCCACCAAGATATACGTTAACCATAACCAGGAGACACAGAGAGCCTGATCTGAGACTTAAGAAAAAGGCCAATCTGCTAGTGGCAACCCTCACAGAAAGGGAAAGTAGTGTCGTGAGAGGGTGCAGACATGGCCGCGGATATGGAAGGGTTCAGGTCAGAGACCTGAAAGTCAGCCAAGAGTATGTAGGGATCAATGTGCGCAGTGCAAAAAGAGGGGACACTGGAAAGGTGAATGTCCAAAGGACAATGAAGAAAATGACAGAGAGTATAAAACTGGAAAACTGCAAGCCAAGGGCTATCGTGTCCCAAGGGAGTCAGATACCGACTTGACCAGGCTGGCAAGAACTGGAGAATATGAAGACTAGGCCAGACTGGGCTCCTTCTCTTTAGGCCCCCAGGAGCCCATGGTCACATTAGAAGTAGGGGGCCAGCTAATGAACTTTATGGTAGACACCAGGGCTGAACACTCGGAAGTGACCCAGCCCATAGGGCCATTATCTAAAGATCATACAACTATTGTTGGGGTTACAGGCGTCCCACAGAAGAGGCTGTTTTGTCAGCCAAGGAGGTGTGTCATCAGAGGATGAGAGGTCCAACATAAATTCCTATATTTCCCCAATTATCCAGTGCCCCTACTAGGAAGAGACCTACTCCAAAAGTTGCACACACAGATTACCTTTGGGTCACAAGGAGATATTTAAGCCTAACTCAAGCAAAGGCCATGGTGTTAACCCTCACCATCCCATAGGCTGAGGAATGGAGACTATACACAAAGGAAGTACAGGCACCAATGCAGCCTTGTACGCAGGAGGAAGAGAAATTATTATTTAGGCTAATTGATCAAATTCCTGGAGCTTGGGCTGAAGACCACTCACCTGGGCTGGCTGTAGATCAGGCACTGGTAGTGGTAGAATTGAAACTGGGAGCAACTCCAGTTCGGGTTTGTCAGTACCCACTTTCCCAAGAGGCTATTTGGGGTGTTTATAAGCATTTAAAGTGGCTCTATGACCATGGGACCATAATCTAATGCCAGTCACCCTGGAACACTCCACTTTTGCTGGTATGAAAACCATTGCCAGGACCAGGATCTGATGAGTATAGACTGGTGCAGGACTTACATGCTGTAAACCAAGCTACAGTGACCATACACCCAGTAGTACCAAACCTGTATACTTTAATGGGATTTATTCCAGCAACTGCCACCTGGTTTACAGTCCTGGACTTAAAGGATGCTTCTTCTGTCTCTGCCTGGCACCAGTTAGCCCATCTATGCATTTTAATGGGACGATTCAGTCACGGGCATGGGGGGACAGCTCACCTGGACTAGATTCCCACAAGGGTTCAAGAATTCTCCCACAATCTTTGGGGAAGCACTGGCCTCAGACCTCAAGGCATACATCCCACCAAATGACAACTGCGCCTTGTTGCAGTACATAGACGACCTTCTTTTGGCAGCCCCAACCCAAGAGGACTGTTATCTGGGAATCCAGGACCTCCTCCATCTCTTATGGAAAGCAGGGTATAGAGTATCCAAAAAGAAGGCCCAAATTTGCCATGAAAGGTCAAATATTTAGGCTTCATAGTAAGCCAAGGGGAACGCCGGCTTGGCCATGAATGAAAGCAAGCTGTTTGTGCACGGCCAGCTCCAACCACCTGGCACCAAATAGGGGAATTCTTAGGGGCAGCAGGGTTCTGCCATATCTGGATCCCAAATTTCTCACTTATGGCTAGGCCCTTATATGAAGCCACAAAGGAGGGTGAAAATGAACCCCTCCTCTGAAAGACTGACCAGGAGAAGGTATTTAAACAAATCAAAGAAGCCCTAACTCAGGCTGCAGCCTTAGGACTGCCAGATACAACTAAGCCTTTCTTTCTGTATGTCTGTGAATTAAAGGGAATGGCTATAGGGGTCCTGACTCAAGTCAGAATCATGGCATCGCCCAGTGGCGTACTTATCTAAACACTTGGACTCTGTGGCGCTAGGGTGGCCTCCTTGCTGTAAAGCACTAGCTGCTACCTCCCTATTGACACAAGAAGCTGACAAACTGACCCTGGGGCAACAACTGACCATCCGGGTACTACACTCGTTTATAACTTTAATGGATCAGACAGGGCAGCATTGGTTATCAAACCCAAGGATGACTCAATACCAAGGGCTCCTATGCGAAAATCCCCACATAACTTTAGAAACAGTGAACACCCTTAAACCAGCTACTCTGCTCCCAGTTGAACCGGGAATCATCTTCCATGACTGTGTGGCAACAGTGGACAAGGTATTCTCCAGTCGAGGAGACCTTACAGACCAGCACCTTAAGGACCCAGATATAGAATACTTCACAGATGGAAGCAGTTTTAAGCTGGAAGGGGTCTGCTGGACTGGGTGTGCAGTGGTGACCTTAGACTCAGTGGTGGAGGCTTAGCCCCTGCCTGCTGGAGTATCAGCCCAGAAGGCAGAGCTAGTAGCCCTAACGAGGGCTCTCCAGCTGACAGAAGACAAAAAGGTCAATGTTTACATGGATTCCAAATATGCTTTTGCCACACTGCATGTTCATGGAGCTATATATAAAGAAAGAGGACTCTTAACTGCCAGGGGCAAAGAAATAAAATACAAAGAATGAATTCTACAGCTCTTAGATGCTGTATGGGTCCCAGAGGAAGTAGCAGCTATGCACGGCAGGGGACACTAGAGGGCAGGCATGTCAGAGGCAAAAGGAAACAAAGGGAAACAAGGAGGCAAAATGGGCAGCAGTGGTTACACCTCATTTTAAAAAAGAAGCCTTAGTTATGCCCTTCCTCCCAGAGCCTCCCCTCCAGGAGGTCCCAAGTTACTCTCCAAATGAGAAGGCCAGTTTTGTCCAAGAAACTGGAAAATGTACCGAAGGAGAATGGTAGAAATTCTCCGATGGGAGATTGGCCATTCCCAAAATGGTGGCCCCCAAATTCGTAAAGCAATTCCATCAAGGAGCTCATATGGGAAAAACGGCACTAGAAATGCTACTAGGATGCCATTTCTATGTGCCGCGACTCACTGCCATCACCCAAGCTGTTTGTGAACAATATTTAACCTGTGCCCAGAGCAACCCAAGACAAGGGGCCACTCAGCCCCCCGAAATTCAGGAAATAGGAACCATGCCCTGTGAAAACCTGCTCATGGATTTTACCGAGTTGCCCCAGGCAGGGGGCTATCGGTACATGTTAATACTTGTCTACACCTTTTCAGGATGGGCCGAGGCTTTCCCCACCAGAAGCAAGAACTCATGAGAAGTGACTAAAATAGTATTAAGAAACATTATCCCCAGATTTGGACTGTCTCTGACTCTAGGGTCAGACAACAGACTGGCATTTCTAGCTGAAATAATTCAGGAACATGGCTGTTAAAAATAAAATGGAAATTACACACAGCCTACTGGCCGCAGAGCTCAGGAAAAGTAGAGTGCATGAACTGGACACTCAAATAGCTTCTGAAGAAATATTGCCAAGAAACCCCTCTGAGATGGGATCAAGTCCTGCCCATGGTCTTCCTTTGAGCCAGGTGCACCACCACCAAACAAGCTGGGTATTTGCCCTATGAAATACTGTTTGGCCAGCCACCCCCAATCATAAGTCAAATTAAGGGTAATCTCTGTGAACTAGGGGAATTAACTTTAAGGAGGCAAATGCAGGCTTTGGGGATAGCCATGGAAAGTGTCCATAGCTGGGTCCAGGAAAGAATGCCCATAGCGTGATAGATCCAATACACCCCTTTAAACCCGGGGACTCTCTGGGTCAAAAAATAAAACCCAACCACTCTGGGACCCATATGGGATGGTCTCCATACTGTAATCTTGTCTATTCCCACTGTTGTTAAAGTTGCAGGAATTGTGCCTTGGATCCATCCATCCAGTCAGCTGAAACTAGCAGCCCAGGACAAGTGGACCAGCCGACAGGACCTAGACCATACAACCCAGCTGATTCTACGACAGGACCAAGGTGCCAGTGAGACAACAACAGCCCTGCTCTGGTCACTCCGGAAGCTGACCAGTCCACGCACGGCTGAAGCTTGAGGAGACAACAGCCCTGCTCTAGTCACCCCGGAGGCTGACTAGTCTATGCACGGCCGAAGCTTGAGTCATCATCAGGGAAGTAAACGTGGTTAGAAATCTGAAGTCCAGTAATTTTCCTTGTAATACTAATTATTTTGCTATTAAGCTGTCACTGCTCAGCCTTCTCCCCTGGGTAAAAGCTTTTTCTGTCTATGCTGGGTGTGAACATGCTACTCATCACTTTGTTCTTGCTACTTCCCTTATCCATGTTAAAAGGAGAACCCTGGGAGGGATGCCTCCACTGCACCCACACTACATGGTCGGGGAGCATCATGACTAAAACCCTGTTGTATCACACTTACTATGAGTGTGCTGGGACCTGCCTAGGAACTTGTATTCACAACCAGACAACCTACTCAGTCTGTGACCCAGGAAAGGGCCAGCCTTATGTGTGTTATGACCCTAAGTCTTCACCTGGGACCTGGTTTGAAATTCATGTCGGGTCAAAGGAAGGGGATCTTCTAAACCAAACCAAGGTCTTTCCCTCCAGCAAGGGTGTTGTATCCTTATACTTTGATGTTTGCCGGATAGCATCCATGGGCTCACTCTTTCCCGTAATCTTCAGTTCCATGGAGTACTATAGTAGCTGCCATAAAAATAGGTGTGCACCCCCTGCTTGTTCCACTGATTCCCCAGTAACAACTTGCTGGGACTGCACAACGTGGTCCAGCAGCCAGCAATCACTGGGGCCAATTATGCTTACCAAAATATCATTGGAACCAGATTGTAAAACAGGCACTTGCAATTCTGTAAATCTTACCATCTTAGAGCCAGATCAGCCCATATGGACAACAGGTTTAAAAGCACCACTAGGGGCACGAGTCAGCGGTAAAGAAATTGACCCAGGAGCCTATGTCTATCTATATGTAATAAAGAAAACTCGGACCCGCTCAACCCAACAGTTCCGAGTTTTCGAGTCATTCTATGAGCATGTTAACCAGAAATTGCCTGAGTCCCCTCCCTTGGCCAGAAATTTATTCGCCCAACTGGCTGAAAACATAGCCAGCAGCCTGCACGTCGCTTCATGTTATGTCTGTGGGGGAACGAACGTGGGAGACCAATGGCCGTGGGAAGCAAGGGAGCTAATGCCCCAAGATAATTTCACTCTAACTGCCTCTTCCCTTGAACCTGCACTGTCAAGTCAGAGCATCTGGTTCTTAAAAACCTCCATTATTGGAAAATTCTGTATTGCTCGCTGGGGAAAGGCCTTTACAGACCCAGTAGGAGAGTTAACTTGCCTAGGACAACAATATTACAATGAGACACTAGGAAAGACTTTATGGAGGGGCAAAAGCAATAATTCTGAATCACCGCACCCAAGCCCATTCTCTCGTTTCCCATCTTTAAACCATTCTTGGTACCAACTTGAAGCTCCAAATACCTGGCAGGCACCCTCTGGCCTCTACTGGATCTGTGGGCCACGGGCATATCGACAGCTGCCAGCTAAGTGGTCAGGGGCCTGTGTACTGGGGACAATTAGGCCGTCCTTCTTCCTAATCCCCCTAAAACAGGGAGAAGTCTTAGGATACCCCATCTATGATGAAACTAAAAGGAAAAGCAGAAGAGGCATAACTCTGGGAGATTGGAAGGAAAATGAATGGCCTCCTGAAAGAATAATTCAATATTATGGCCCAGCCACCTGGGCAGAAGATGGAATGTGGGGATACCGCACCCCAATTTACATGCTCAACCGCATTATAAGATTGCAGGCAGTACTAGAAATCATTACCAATGAAACTGCAGGGGCCTTGAATCTGCTTGCCCAGCAAGCCACAAAAATGAGAAATGCCATTTATCAAAATAGACTGGCTTTAGACTACCTCCTAGCCCAGGAAGAGGGAGTATGCGGAAAGTTCAACCTAACTAACTGCTGCCTGGAAATTGATGACAATGGAAAGGTCATCGAAGAAATAACTGCAAAAATCCAAAAGTTAGCCCACATCCCAGTTCAGTCTTGGAAAGGATAGTCTCCAGATTCCCTCTTCAGAGGTTGGTTCTCATCCCTTGGAGGATTTAAAACCTTAGTATGAGTAGTTCTAGCCATATTGGGAGTCTGCCTTGCACTCCCTTGTCTCTTACCCCTCATTGTCAAAAATATCCAAACAGCCATAGAGGCTCTTGTGGACAGACTACCACTTGACTAATGGCCCTAAGTATCAACCCCTGCCAAGAAAATAGGTACTTCCTCTTGAAGAACTAAATGAAGATAGTGATGCTTTCTATTAAACCTTACTTATAAAAAGTATCAAAGGAGGGAATGAAGCAGGAAATATAAAAGGGAAAACAAGTCCTTCCCTGACCAGTCTGACTCACTCCAAAGTCCTGTTGGAGCTATGATAATGATCTGCAAGGCCAGACAGGGGCCCCGAAAGAATGGGCTTCAGGAGCAGGGATGAGAAAAACAAGTTCTCCTTATCAGTTTCCCCATTTGAAATTCTCTCCCCATACCATTATTCTTTGTTCTGCTCTCACAACTATTTTTGTAACTATTTCTGCAATTCTAAAGATTTTGTAAGTTCCTGTTTTTCTTTCTGTAGCATGGCAAGGTCACAAGACATGTTTAAGTAAGGTACACTCATGTTGCAAAGCCTGTTGTAAAACCTGTCACAGTATGATTAACTGCCTTTGTTCTGCTTCTGTAAGACTGCTTTCCCGCCTACAGGTTTTGCGCCAAAAACCTGACTCGCCCCTGCTGGATGCATGTATAAAAGTCAAGCCCTGTCTTTGTTCAGGGCTCAGCCTTTGGATGTTTATCTGCTGGGCCGGTGGCCACCTAAATAAAATCTTCCTGTTCCACCCAGTGGTCTCCCCGACCTCCTGATTCCCACAACTTATAAGCATTCCTTTTTCTCTGCAACCTAACCAGCATCTCTTATTGGCTTTTTAACAATAGGCATTCTGACTGGATGAGATGGTATCTCTGCCTTTTTCTAATAATTAACAATGTGAATTTTGTTTTCATATGCTTGTTAGCCACATGTATGTCTTCTTTTGAAAAGTATCTGTTCATGTTTTTGCTTACTTTTTAATTAGGTTTTTGGTTTTTTGTTGTTGTTTTTGTTATGGTTTTCTGAGACAGAGTCTTGCTCTGTCACCAGGCTGGAGTGCAGTGGCACAATCTCGACTCACTGCAACCTCCGCTTCCCAGGTTCAAGTGATTCTCCTGCTTCAGTCTCCCGAGTAGCTGGGATCACAGGTGCGTGCCACAAAACCCAGCTAATTTTTGTATTTTTAGTAGTGACGGAGTTTCACTGTGTTGGCCAGGATGGTCTCGATCTCTTGACCTCACGATCCATCCGCCTCAGTCTCCCAAAGTGCTGGGATTACAAGCGTGAGCCACCACCTCTGGCTGCTGCTGCTTTTTTTTTTTTTTAAATAAATTTGTTTAAGTTTCTTATGGATGCTGGATATTAGACCTTTGTCAGAAGCATAGTTTGCAAATATTTTCTTCTAGTCTGTAGGTTGTCTGTTTACTCAGTTGTTTCCATTGCTGTGAAACAGCTCTTTAGTTTAATTAGGTCCCATTTGTCAATTTTTGCTTCTGTTGCAATTGCTTTTTGGTATCTTCATCATAAAATCTTTGCCAGTTTTTATGTCTAGAGTTTTCTAGGTTATTTTCAGGTTATATATATATATTTATATATATGTATGAGAGACATTAAATATATATATTTATAAAAGTAAATATTTATTTTTATATATAAACTTATATATATATAAATAATTTTAAGTTCTACATTTAAGTCTTGAATTCATCTTGATTTTTTATATATTGTGTAAGGAAGGCATCCAGTTTCAATCTTCTACATAGTGCTATCTAGTTATTCTAGCCTCATTTATTAAATAGGGAATTCTTCTCGCATTGCTCTTGTCAGCTTTGTTGAAGATCAGATGGTTGCAGGTGTGTGGCATTGTGGCATTATTTACTGGCTATCTATTCTGTTTCATTGTTCTATGAGTCTTTTATATATATGTGTGTGTGTGTGTGTGTATATATATATATATATATTGCCTTGGGTATTCGGGCTCTTTGTTGGTTCTATATGAATATTAAAATAGTTGTTTTTAGTTCTATTAAGAATGTTTTTGGTAGTTTGATAGGAATGACATTAGATCTGTAAATTTCTTTTAATAGTGTGGCCATTCTAATGATATTGATCTTTTTGATCCATAAGCATAAAATAAACCTCCATTTATTTGTGTCATATCTGATTTATTTAAGCAGTGTTTTGTAATTCTTGTTGCAGAGGTCTTTCTCCTCCCTGGTTAGCTGTATTTCTAGATGTTTTATTCTTTTTGTGGCAGTTGTGAAGGGGATTGTGTTTTTGATTTGGCTTTCAGCTTGGATGTTATTGATGTACAGGGATGCTACTAATTTTTGTACATTTGCTATGTATTGTGAAATTTTGCTTCAGTTTTCAGTTTAAGGAGCTTTTCTGCGGAGACTATGGGGTTTTCTATATATAGAATCATGTTGTCTGCAAAAAATGGGAAGTTTGACTTCCTTTCTTCCTATTTGGATGCCTTTTGTTTTTGTCTCTTGTCTGATTGTTCTGGTGTGGACTACCAATTCTATGTTGAATAGGAGTGATGAGAGAAAACATCCTTGTCTTGTGCCAGTTTTCATGGAGAAATGCTTCCAGCTTGTGTCCATTCAGTATGTTGGTTGTGGGTTTATCATAGAGAACTCATTATTTTGAAGTATGTACCTTCGATGCCTAGTTTGTTGCAGGTTTTTAACGTGAAAGATGTTAAATTTTCTTGAAAGCTTTTTCTGCATCTATTGAGATAATCTGGTGGGTTTTATTTTTATGTAATGAATCACATTTATTAATTTGTGTATGTTGAACCAACCTCATATCCCAGGGATAAAGCCTACTTGATCATAGTGGATTTGCTTTTTGTTGTGCTGTTGAATTTAATTTCCCAATATTTTGTTGAAGATTTTTGCATCAATGGTCATCAAGGATATTGGCCTAAAGTTTTCTTCTTTTTGTTATATCTATGTCAGGTTTTGGTGTCAGAATGATGGCGTTCTTATGTAATGAGTTGAAGGGGAGTGTTTTCTTCTCAGTTTTTTTAGAATAGTTTTAGAAGGAATGGTACCAGCTCCTCTTTGTACATCTGGTAGAATTCAGTTGTGAATCTCTCTGGTCCTGGACTTTTTTTGATTGCTAGGCTATTCATTACTAATTCAGTTTTGGAGTTTGTTATTGGTCTACTCAGAGATTCAATTTCTTTTTTGTTCAGTCTTGGGAGGATGTATTGGTCCACAAATTTACTATTTCTTTCAGATTTTTTAGTTTGTGTTCATAGAAGTGTTCATAGTAGACTTCAACAGTTATTTGTATTTTTGTGGGGTCAGGGTTAATGTCCCTTTTGTCATTTCTAATTGTGTTTATTTGAATCTTCTTTCTTTATGAATCTGGCTAGTGGTTTATTTAGCTTACTAATTTTTTCCAAAGATTTAACTCCTGGATTTCTTGATCTTTTGTATAGTTTTTCACATCTAAATCTCCTTCAGTACAGATCAGATTAGTTATTTTTTGCCCTCTGCTACTTAGGAATTGGTTTTGTCTTGCATCTCTCATTTTGTTTATGATATTAGGTTGTTAAATTGAGATCTTTTTAACTTTTTTATGTGAGCATTTAGTACTATAAATTCTTCTTTTAACACTGCCTTAGCTGTGTTGCAGGTATTCTGGTATGTTGTACTTTGTTCTCATTTGTTTCAAAGAACTTTTTGATGTCTGCCTTAATTTTATTATTTACCCAAAAGTTATTCAGATGCAGGTTGTTTAATTTCCATGTAATTGTATGGTTTCAAGTGGTTTTCTTTTTATTGATTTACATTTTTATCAAGTTGTGGTCAGAGTGTGTGGTTGGTATAATTTTGGGATGTTTGAATTTGGTGAGGATTGTTTTATTTCTGATTGTGTGGTCAATTTTAGAGTATGGGCCATGTGGTGATGAGAAGAATGTATATTATATTGCTTTTAGATGGAGAGTTTTGTAGATGTCTATTAGGACTATTAGGTCAAGTATTGAGTTTAGGTCCTAATATCGTTATTAATTTTCTGCCTCAAAAATGTGTCTAATAGTGTCTGTGGGGTGTTGTAGTCTCCCACAATTATTGTGTCAGAATCTAAATATCTTTATAGATCTCTTAGAACTTGTCTTATTCATGTGTACCTGTGAAAGAAAATTAAATCTTCAGAGCCCAAACTCATTAAACCAAAAAGAAAAGTTAGTCTGGGAACTGGGTCACACAAACCCACCTACCCTTTTGGTTCTTAAACAAGACGGCTACAAGATGAAAAGTTACATGACTCCCCCATATTTTGCCCACAAGACAATTTCTAGTGAGCTGCAAGATCTTTGCCCTAAGGTGTTTCTGTAAAAATTTTACCATGGAAATGTAAATTGATAGCATATCTTTATAGGTTCCACCAGACACAAATGCATATCTGATTGTTCCCTTGCCCCACTTTGTCTATGTTATCTTATGTAAAAATGCAGATTACCTGCATTTTTCCTCTGCCCCATTTGTCTGTGTCATCTTATGTAAAAAAAAAATGCAGATTCACTGAGCCAGACAATGGCATCAATGACTATTTTTCCCTACCTCCCTCTTACATAACAGTTTTGTACTTCTTAGTATCTCATCCTTTCCCCTTTAAATTTGGAGCCCCCAAAATTTTCTTGGGAGAAAGACACAGGCCTTTCTCCTGGCTGTGCATTCTTAACTTTGGGAAATAAACTTCCTAAAATGATTGAGACTTTTCTTGTCATTTTTCTTGATTGACACACCCATGGATTCTTTTTAATGACACCTTTCTTCTACTTTTTTTCCCCATAAACGTATCTCAAGTGCACATGGTGTGCAAAATTAAGATGTCCAATAGTTCAAAAACATGTCCAGAGACCTGGCTGTTATAATGGAAAATACAAATTAGAAATAAGAAGCTTTATTCTCCACGTGAAAAAAGGGAGGATGGATATTTTCTTTCTTTCTTTCTTTCTTTCTTTCTTTTTTTTTTTTTTTGAGATGGAGTCTTGCCTGGTTGCCCAGGGTGGAGTGCAATGCCACGAGCTAGCTCACTGCAACCTCTGCCTCCTGGGTTCAAGTGTACTCAGCCTCCTGAGTAGCTGGGGTTACAGGCACACAGCACCACACCTGGCTAATTTTTTGTGTCTTTAGTAGAGATGGGGTTTCACTATGTTGGCCAGGCTGGCCTCAAACTCCTGACCTCATGATTTGCCCACCTCAGCCTCCCAAAGTGCTGGGATTACAGGCGGGAGCTACCACACCCGGCCAGGAGTATATTTGCTTAATTGATTTTTCCTTAAAGCATTTAAATTATATGTATGTTTTTTCTCTGTTGTTTGAAAGATACATAAATCATATTAACAGTTAAACCTTTGTCACTGTTTTTGACTTCGGATTGTCTTTATCTAGGACCTCAAGTTCATTGCTTTGGCAAAGGTTTATTTTCTCCATTTGTTGTCTCTTAAAGTAGACACAGATTTGTTTAGATTAAAGTTCATTTTAAGAGCACACATAAGTTGAACATGAAGATAGGATTAAATTTAACAATAAAAAATGATAAAGACTAAAAGATACTATGTTCCTTTCATAGACTACAGATTATCCAAGGTAATCAGGTAATATTTGCAGGCTGAAGTACTTTTATTGCAAAAGCATTGTTCAGTGTATGAAGTGAACAGTGGAGTCTGTAGTTGTGCTTTGGTTTATATTTATTTCTTGAGTACAGTTAGCATAGTTATATGTAGTGTTTGTAGACAAACTGCATTCATATAAATTAAACAGTATTTTATACACTAGTGTGAATATAACTGTAAAATATTTACTTTTAATGAATCCCTTAGTCATTTTAATAATGTTATATTCGGCCAGGCACCGTGGCTCACGCCTGTAATCCCAGCACTTTGGGATGCCAAGGTGGGTGGATCGCCTGAGGTCAGGAGTTCAAGACTAACCTTGCCGATGTGGTGAAACTCTGTCTCTACTAAAAAATACAAAAATTAGCCGGGTGTGGTGGCACATGCCTGTAATCCCAGCTACTCGGGAGGCTGAGGCAGGTGAATTGCTTGAACCTGGGAGGTGGAGGTTGCAGTGGGCCGAGATTGCACCACTGCACTCCAGCCTGGGCAACAGAGTGAGACTCTGTCTCAAAAAAAAAAAATAATAAATAATGTTATATTCATACTTTTGAAATAAAAAGTGTTTTAATTGAATTATGGTTGTAGACAATTTTTTAAAATCCTATGTACATTATGACTAGTACATTATATATACTTAGATGTTTATATCTAATATTCAAATAAAATTTACTACCAAACTATTACAGTAGTATTAGTATGACATGCTTACTAATTTATCCAGTAAAGTTAATTATAGATAAACATGATTTTAGTGTCTATCATTTCACTAAATTGGAATGCTGCTATTACAGGAAAAGTAAACAAGAATGATTTGGCCACCCAAAAACCATAATGGCTCTACATTTCACCATGATGCAAACTCAAATGTATTCCACTATATGAATAAAGTAATATTCCAGTTCTTCGTTGGAAAGTTATAGTGGTGGGAGGTCCAGGCAGGCGGATCATTTGAGGTCAGGAGTTCAAGACCAACCTGGCCAACATGGTGAAACCCCATCTCTACTAAAAATACAAAAATTAGTTGGGCATAGAGGCGCATGCCTGTAATCCTAGCTACTCCGGAGGCTGAGGGATGAGAATCCCTTGAACCCTGGAGGTGGAGGCTGCAGTGAGCTGAGATTGTACCACTACACTCCAGCCTGGGCAACAGAGCAAAAAGACTCCATCTCAAAAAAAAAAAAAAAAGACGTGTTCTTTGGGAATTGGCAAATATGTTCCATTATAAATCTCTCATTTAATGGCTAGGAGAAGAGAGAGCAGCAGAGATGGAAGAGAATCCTTATAAAAGTCAGCTGAGAATACGACCCCTTCATAATGCTCATGTTTCTCATGCTGAGAGTAGCTGTGTACTTTGGATGTTTAAAAAAATTGATTAGGGGAATATTTTCTGACTGACCTGATCAAACTTATATCTAGCCTGTGTTTTTAAAAGATGGTTTTAACTGTTTTTCTCTCAATACAGCTTTTCTCAGAGTGAGAGCTGTTTTTCTCTTTTGGTTTCTGTTTCAGAGGCCCCATTACTATCCCATGATGTCTGTGAATGAGATGGGCTATCACAGAGCTCTTGGAGCTATCTCTGTCTGGACTCATGCTGAAAATCCAGCAGTATTTTTTCTTTATCTCTGTTATAAATAGAAACTGAGGCTGAAACAGTGCTCCTATTCCCATTATTGTGAAGGTGCATTCCTACCTGGGAAGCCTGCAGGCTCTCCTCCTGCAGCTCAGGCTTCACTCTGCAATGTGGCACTGGAGTGCTGCTGTGGCAGTTGGTGATAACCTAAGATGTGTTCTGCCAGCTGTGAGCTCTGTGCTGTGGGTTGTGCCTCAGGGAAAGATGGTGTAGGAGTCAAGAGAGGATACCAGCCACCAGGAGAGAGCAAGCAGGAGTGCTATAGCCCAGTGCTCAGGGAGTAGAGAGCCATTGCTTTTAAATGTAAATAGCCAAATAGGAACAGCTCCAGCCTCCAGCTCCCAGTGTGAGTGACACAGAAAACGGGTGATTTCTGTATTTTAAACTGAGGTACTGGGTTCGTCTCACTGGGGTGTGTTGGACAGTTGATGCTGGTCCATGGATGCAGCCCGACCAGCAAGAGCTGAAGCAGGGCGAGGCATCGCCTCATCTGGGAAGTGCAAGGGGGAAGGGAATTCCTTTTCCTAGCCAACGGAAATTGAGACACACAACATCTGGGAAATCAGGTAACTCCCTCCCTAATACTGTGCTTTACCAAGGGTCTTAGCAAATGGCACACCAGGAGATTATATCCCACATCTGGCCCCAAGGGTCCCACACCCACGGAGGCACCCTCATTGCTAGCACAGCAGTCGGAGATCTAACTGCAAGGCGGCAGCGAGGCTGGGGGAGGGGCACCCACCATTTATGAGGCTTAAGTAGATAAACAAAGCCGCCAGGACGCTCGAATTGGGTGGAGCCCACCACAGCTCAAGGAGGCCTGCCTGCCTCTGTAGACTCCACCTCGGGACAGGGCATAGCTAAACAAAAAGTAGCAGAAACCTCTGCAGATGTAAAAGTCCCTGTCTGATAGCTTTGAAGAGAGCAGTGGTTCTCCCAACACGGAGGTTGAGATCTGAGAACAGACAGACTGCCTGCTCAAGTGGGTCCCTGACCCCTGAGTAGCCTAACTGGGAGACATCCCCCACTAGGTGCAGACCGACACATCACACCTCACATGGCTGGGTACACCCTGAGACGAAGCTTCCAGAGCAAGAATCAGACAGTAACACTCGCTGTTCAGCAATATTCTATCTTCTGCAGCCTCCGCTGCTGATACCCAGGCAAACAGGGTCTGGAGTGAACCTCAAGCAAACTCCAACAGACCTGCAGCTGAGGGTCCTGACTATTAGAAGGAAAACTAACAGAAAGGACATCCACACCAAAACCCCATTAGTACGTCACCATCATCAAAGACCAAAGGCAGATAAAACCACAAAGATGGGGAAAAAGCAGTGCAGAAAAGCTGGAAATTCAAAAAATCAGAGCACATCTTCCCTTCCAAAGGAACACAGCTCATTGCCAGCAATGGAACAAAGCTGGACGGAGAATGACTTTGACAAGTTGAGAGAAGAAGGCTTCAGTCAATCAAACTTCTCAGAGCTAAAGGAGGAACTACGTAACCAGCGCAAAGAAACTAAAAACCTTGAAGACGGAATTGATGAATGGATAACTAGAATAATCAATGCAGAAAAGACCTTAAAAGAACTGATAGAGATGAAAACCATGACACGAGAACTACGTGACAAGTGCACAAGCTTCAGTAACCGACTTGATCAACTGGAAGAAAGATTATCAGTGATCGAAGCTCAAATGAATGAAATAAAGCGAGAAGAGAAACATAGAGAAAAAAGAGTGAAAAGAAATAAACAAAGCCTGCAAGAAGTATGGGATTGTGTGAAAAGACCAAATCTTCGTCTGATTGGTGTGCCTGAAAATGACAGGGAAAATGGAACCAAGTTGGAAAACACTCTGCAGGATATCATCCAGGAGAACTTCCCCAACCTAGCAAGGCAGGCCAACATTCAAATTCAGGAAATACAGAGAACACCACAAAGATACTCCTCAAGAAGAGCAACTCCAAGACACATAATTGTCAGATTCACCAACGTTGAAATGGAGGAAAAAATGGTAAGGGCAGCCAGAGAGAAAGGTCGGGTTACCCACAAAGGGAAGCCCATCAGACTAACAGCAGATCTCTTGGCAGAAACTCTACAAGCCAGAAGAGTGTGGGGGCCAATATTCAACCTTCTTAAAGAATTTTCAACTCAAAATTTAATATCCAGTCAAACTAAGTTTCATAAGTGAAGGAGAAATAAAATCCTTTACAGACAAGCAAATGCTTAGAGATTTTGTCACCACCAGGCCTGCCCTACAAGAGATCCTGAAGGAAGCACTAAACATGGAAAGGAACAACCAGTACCAGCCATTGGGAAAACATGCCAAAATGTAAAGTCCGTCGATGCTAGGAAGAAACTGCATCAACTAACGAGCAAAATAATCAGCTAATATCATAATGACAGGATCAAGTTCAGACATAACAACATTAACCTTAAATGTAAATGGACTAAATGGTCCAATTAAAAGACACAGACTGGCAAATTGGATAAAGAGTCCAAGACCCATCCAGTTTGCTGTATTCAGGAAACCCATCTCACATGCAGAGACACACATAGGCTCAGAATAAAGGGATGGAGGAAGATCTAGCAAGAAGATCAGGAAGAGCTAACTATCCTAAATATATATACACCCAATACAGGATCACCCAGATTCATAAAGCAAGTCCTTAGAGACTTACAAAGACACTTAGACTCCCATACAATAACGGAAACTTTTAGCACCCCACTGTCAGCATCAGACAGATAAGCAGGGGTGAAAATTAACAAGGATATCCAGGTGCTTGAACTCCAACTCTGCACCAAGTGGACCCTAATAGGCATCTACAGAACTCTCTACCCCAAATCAACAGAATATACATTCTTCTCAGCACCACATCACACTTATTGCAAATTGATCACATAGTTGGAAGTAAAGCACTCCTCTAGCCAAATGCAAAAACCAGAAATTATAACAGACTGTCTCTCAGACACAGTCTGGTCAGGCAGAACTCAGGACTAAGAAACTCAGTAAAACCACTCAACTACATGGAAACTAGACAGCCCTGCTCCTGAATGACTGCTGCGTTTGCCATTGAAGGCAGAAATAAAGATGTTCTTTAAAACCAATGAGGCAAGATACAGCATACCAGAATCTGGGACACATTTAGAGTAGTGTATAGAGGAAATTTATAGCACTAAATGCCACGAGAAGCGGGAAAGATCCCTAAAAAATTGACACCCCTAACATCACAATTAAAGAACTAGAGAAGCCAAGAGCAAAGCACATTCCGAAAGCTAGCAGAGAGGCAAGAAATGCTTGAGATCAGAGCAAGACTGGAAGGAAGGAGATAGAGAAACAAAAAGCCACTCCAAAAATCAATGTCAAGATCAGGGCTGGTTTTGAAGAATCAACCATGATGGAGCCATGCAGCAGGAGCTAATAAGAAAAAAAGAAGAATCAAGTAGACACAATAAAACATGATAAAGGATATCACCTGAAACCCCACAGAAATACAAACTACCATCAGAAATACTATAAACACCTCTAGCGCGATAAACTGAAAATCTGAAGAAGTGGACCTAATTTCTGGATGACCCTCACACTTTCCCAAGACTAAACCAGGAAAAGAGTTTGAATCCTGAATAGGCCAATAACCAGGCTCTGAAATTGAGGCAATAATAGCCTACCAGCCGAAGAGTCAGGACCAGTCTGATTCCCACGTAGAATTCTACAGAGGTACAAGAAAAGCTGGTGTTATTTCCAGCTACTGGAAACTATTCCAATCAGCGAAAAGAGTCCTCCCTAGCACAAAGGTATAGAGACCAGCATCATCCCTGATACCAAAGCCTGAGAGACACAGCAAAAAGAGGAATTTTTAGACCAATATCCCACAGTGACATCAGGTACGAAATCCTCAATAAAATGCACGGCAGTAAAATCAGCAGCATCAAAAAGCTTATCCACCATGATCAAGGTGAGCTGCACATCCTGGGATGCAAAGGCTGGTTCAATCGCAATCAATAAGCGTAATCAGCAACATATAAAACAGAACCAAAGAACCGAAAACCACGCCGGTATCTCAATAGATGCGAAAAAGGCCGGCGCGACAAAAATTCAACGACCTTCGCCACTAAAACTCTCCGATAAATTCACAGTGATGGAATGTATCTCCGAAATAATAAAACTGTTATTGTGACGAAGCCCCGCAGCCCAATATCATACTGAATGGAGCCCAAAACTGGGAAACATTCCCTTTGAAATGGGACAAAGGCTGGGGATGCCCTCCTGCTCACCTCCTATTCAACATAGTGTTGGAAGTTCTGGCTAGAACGTCGGTGAGAAAGAATTATTCGAGAGTTAGGACAAAGAAAGAAATCAAGGTGGCCCTCTTTACGCACATGAAACATGATTGCCAGCATTTGAAAACCCCATTGTCTCAAGCCCAAAATCATAAGCAAAACGATAAGCAACTTCACTTGAAGTCTCAGGATACAAAATGAGATGTGCGAAATCACGAGACCACGCCACGCCAGTAACAGACAAACAGAGAGTCAAGTCATGAAATGAGCTCCCCTTCACAGCTAGCACAGAGAATAAAATACCTAGGAATCAACTTACAAAGGGATGTGAAGGGACTTCTTCAAGGAGAACTACAAACCACTGCTCAGTGAAATAAAAAGGAGAAGTAATACAAATGGAAAAACATAAGCCAACAACTTAGGATAGGTAGAATCAATATTGTGAAAATGACCATACACTTTAAGGTAATTTATAGATTCAAGTGCCATCCCATTAGCACATAATGACTTTCAGCTACTAGGAGTGGGAAAAAAACTGCTTTAAGGTTCATATGGAACCAAAAAAGACTACCACATTGCCAAGACATTCACAAAACCGAAAGACCAGAAGGCTGGAGCGTCATGCTACCGACCAAACTATACTACAAGGCTACAGTAGCAAACGGCATGGTACTGGTGCCAAAACAGAGATACAGACCAATGGAACAGAACAGGGCCTCATTAATATTTTTTTTTACCATCTACAGCTATCTGATCTTTGACAAACCTGACAAAAGAAGCAAAATGGGGAAAGGGATTTTACTATATTTAATAAATGATGCTTTGGGAAAATTGGCTATACATAGTGAAAGCTGAAACTGGATCCTTTCTTGCTCACTTATACAAAAATTAATTCAAGATGGGTTAGAGACTTAGAATGTTAGACCCTAAAACCACTTGAAAACCCTAGAAGAAAACCTAGGTAGCCACCATTCAGGACATAGGCATGGGCAAGGACTTCAGCTAAAACACCAAAAGCTATGGCAACAAAAGCCAAAATTGACAAATGGGATCTGGTAGAAGCTAAAGAGCTTCTGCACAGCAAAAAGCTACTATCAAGTGAACAGAATGGGAAAATTTTTGCAATCTACTCATGGTAAAGGGCTAATATCCAGAACCACAAAGAACTCAAACAAATTTACCAGATAAAGTAACAACTCCGTAAAAGTGGAGGCCAAAGGATAGACGGAGCTACTTCTTAAAAGAAAGACATTCCTTACAGCCAAAGAGACACATGAAAAACGCTCATCATCACTTGCCATCAGAGAAATGCAAATCAAAGCCTCAATGAGATACTGCATCTCACACCAGTTAGAATGGCAATCATTAAAAATCAGAAACAGGTGCTAGAGGATGTTGGAGAAATAGAACACTTTTACACTGTTGGTGGGACTGGCAAGCTAGTTCAACCATTATGGAAAACAGTGTAGCAATTCCTCAGGATCTAGAACTAAATACCATTTGACCCAGCCATCCCATTACAGATATATATACCCAAAGGATTATAAATCATGCTCTAAAGACACATGCATGTATATTTATTGCAGCACTGTTCTAATAGCAAGACTTGGAGTCAGTACAAATGCCATCAGTGACAGACTGGATTAAGAAAATGTGGCACATATACACCATGGAATACTAAGCTATAAAGGATGAGTTTGTGTCTTTAGCAGGGACATGGATGCCACTGGAAACCCATCATTCTCAGCAAACTATTGCAAGAACAGAAAACCAAGCACCACATGTTCTCACTCATAGGTGGGAATTGAACATTGAGATCCCTTGGGACACAGGAAGGGAATTTTTATCACACACTGAAGGACCTATTGTGGGGGAGGGACAAGAGGGAGGGATAGCATTAGGACATATACCTAATGTAAATGACGAGTTAATGGGTACAACACACCAACATAGCACATGTATACATATGTAACCTGCACATTGTGCACATGTACCCTAGAACTTATAGTATAATAATAATAAAAAGAGAATAATCAAGATGGTTTTGAACATTGGAGAAGTATTTTGTATGAGTTCACTTCAACATGAACAATATTTAGAAATAAAATTTAAGTGGAAAAAATTTAAAAAAAAATAAAGATATTCAACGCTATTCAAACATTTCTGTAGGAAAGGAGGGCAATACCTTCAGCAGGCACCTGGCTTCAAGTTACAAATTACCTCTTGTCATAAAGATGTGAAAAGTTATTTTGTCATTGATTATAATGAATTAATATACAAGTATGTCTTTTGCAATCTCTTAAGCAGATTGACTGTGATGCATGTCACATTCTGGTTTAATTGTGTAATGAAACAGTTTTCTTTCTGTTGTGTTGTGGAGTTACTCTGGGGCTGCAGAAAACTTTTAATTTTATATTCCAAACACTGTTTTAAGTTACCACACATGATATGAAGCATATAAGGTGCCAACCATGCTTTAATCTAGATGGGTCTTCTATCTCAGGTTTCCAGTCAACTCACAATTGTTCTGCCAAAATGCATGCTGTCCCCTGAATATGCAGGCAGATCGTGCCTCTGCCTATTTGGTATCTAGTCCTGTATAATAATCACATCTAGAAGCTAGACCCGATGTCTAAATACTTCTAGAAACAGCAATCAACCACATTTTGCCTCTTTCAGTGACTCTGCGTGTCTTTGGACCTTAAGCTGATTCAAGAGGCCATGGGGCCCAAGAAACCCAGTTAGAGTAACCATGCATTGACTAGACATGTAGGCATGAGACTTTCCACTTTCCCTTTCTCCTCTTTTTAAAATACTTCAAATGTGTAGATGACACCTGTTGCTCTCACCCATCCAGGACCTAAATTTGCAGCTCCAAATTCTGGATCAGTCTTGAGATTTGGGAGAAAAAACCTTTATTTGAGAAATGCAAATTATTTGGTTATAAGGTTCAAAAAAGAGACATTAAAATTCATTACAGGTATGTCTTTCTCCTTCTTTGAACTGTGTATTTACTTGTTGAACTGGCACTGTTGCCACAGAAGTAGGTATAAAATTAAACTAATAATGACGACGCTTGGACACTTATAACTCACACCTATGGCCAACAATGTATATCAATTAGTAGTCAATGTTAATTTTTGTGGAATAAAAATAATTTCTTAATGCAAAACCACATGTATGAGCCTAATTTTCTGTCCTCTCATTTTGCCTCAAAATCCACTTGTAACTGCTACTCATCCAAGTGTAGATCCCAGGCAACTCTGAATTTTTGTTCCCAGGTTATAAATCCTCAGGTTACAACTTTGGGTTGGTTCAAATGAACTATTCATGTTACATCAGTGATTTCCTTTTAGGTAGACATTATATCATCTGTAATGCAAGCAAGCTGCTTCCCCTAAGAGGGAATCTCTTTGCATTCTCGCTTGCTGTACACTGTAAGAATGCAGAGCCAGGTTGACCTGACCCAGAATTCAGAGGCAGGTGCTGTCTGGGCCTCTGCCTATTTACAAGTTGGTAGCCAGACTTTAGATTGAGAATGTAATAGGAAACCAGCAGAGGCATTTCTGTATTTGTGAGATGTCAACACAGACATCTTTAAAGCCCCCTTTAAGAGCTGCGCCCTTGAACTTTCAGATCTTGGTTCAATGACCTGCCGCTAAGTAATGTAAGAGGCTCCAGATGTAAATAGAATTGATGGCAGAATCTGTAAGTGTAAACAGGCATCTCAGAGTGAGAGATCAAGGTCACAAAGTATCTAGAGCCATGGGCTGAACTACCTTACCTTCCGTAAAGGGCCAGGATACTGGAAGTATTCTTGTCCTTCCTACCCAAGTAGCTGCCAATCAAGACAGTGATCCAGGTTCTGGAGGTCCACCAGGGCAGTTCCATTTTCTATTTAGAATCAGCCCGAATGCCTGCTTAGCTTATCCTCATAATCAGCCCAGGGTCACTGGGACCTTTCTCACAATCACTCTAGTATCTCTCTCAGACATTTGAGGATGTCCATAGCAGAACTGTGTCAGGCTGACAAAAACAGTTAATTCAGCTCTCTCAGTGTAAGAGAGAAATGAGTCATCCTTGTGTTTCAGTCCCTCCTCCCCCTCATACAAGAGATGTCTTTGCTTGGTACCCAGATGAGCACGCTCCTGGTAATGCACTCCAGTCTCTGGTGGTATGTCAGTGAAAACAAGGAGGAGGTCTGGAGATCAAAGTCAGATAAACTAATGCTCATTTCATATGGCCATTAGAAAATAGATGAAGCATTATTGTCCCTACCATCCAGGAACTGCGCTTAGACAACTGAATTCAACTTGGTTGAATTAAGCATCATATGGTTAGCACAATGAATAGATGTGTGCAAAAAAAAAAAAAAAAAGTGTGGGGTTTATTTTGGGCAACTTTATATTTCTTTTTGGTAACTTGAAGGTCATCATTTGAGTGGATGTTTCAATGCACAAAAGCTTGTTTTATTATTCTTATTTCATACCTGCTAAGAATACATATTTATCTTCTAATAAAATACCCTACAAAACCCTAAGATTGTTTAAATTGCTTACAAAGCATATGTTATAAAATTAGCCAGGGCAGTGCCAAAAGGATTGTACCTCACAACTGTGGATGAAGTTTCTAGGTAAACTTAGGAAAACAGAACTGGTGGCTCTAGGGGCATAGAGAGCAGAATTCTGCCATAGGGTCCACTTCCCCTCTGCCCCAGCCCTGTTCAGATCTACCCTTTGAGGCCTGATTAGGTCTGGCCCCACCCTGAGCCTTGTCTCACAGAACTGGATTAGAAGAGATCAGAGTGTTTGGATATGAATCCTGCAGCCTTTCTATAGAGCCAGTGCACACAATTTCTGAAACCCAAGTAGATAACAGAAAAAAATGTGGCTGAATCTTAATTTTAAATTCTTTTATAAAACCAAAGTTTGCAGAGATATTCCATATAGCAAACTGTTTTCTATTCCTGCAGATGCAGTAGTTGCTCCACAAGTCACAAAAAAATAAATATAAACACACAATAAAATTTATTTAAGCTACACAAACTTTTCTGTATCCTTCTCCTCTGTCTGTATTTAGTCTTTGCCCTGAAAAATACTTTTAAATAAAATCAGTGACAGAGAAATTATAGAACAAATAAAATGCTGCACTTCTTTAATGTGTAAACCCTGAGAATATTAAACATTTAGTACCAGCTCCTGGTGTGCCGTAGGGAGGATTAAATCACATGTGTAATCTCTGTGCAAAGTGCCTGTAATATCCCTCTTCAGCAATACGTACCTGCTTTATAGCACGTGCATTAGTACATGTGAAAATATTTTCAAATGCAGACGAGTTCAGACACGGCCGCCTTCTGTTTGTTCTGTAAACTTAGAGCCAGCAAAGAATATAAGTTTGATTGTCTTCATTTGTCCTGTAGAAGTATTTCGTGTCGCGGACAAGAATGCTGAGTGTAAGGGACTGTGTTGTGCCCGTTTCTAACTAATGCTAATAACGAAATCGTGGAGGAGCATTCGACAGGGTCTCGTTTGAAACACCCATTCATGAAACCCTTCCAAACTCAGTAGAATCTCATTACATAGAGTGGGGCCAAATTCAGTAAGTGATTTATAAGCTCAATGCTTGGAAGCGCAATGCTTAGCTAAGTGAAAAGCCATGCATAGCCCAGGCTTCTAATTAGGATTATATGACCAATTTGTAGAAATTTCTTTTATCATGCCCTTCCATGTTTATTACCTGGGTGGAAGCATCCATGTTAGTTTTAGCGGTTTCTAAGGTGGGACTCCAAGGTGAAGATATGGTGAATCAGGTATGAGTTGTTCAAGATACATTCATGTGAATTGAGTTATGCTTTTGTTTGTTTTTTTGAGACCCACTTCTGCTCTGTCACCCAGGCTGGAGTGCAGTGGCATGATCTTGCTCACTTCAACCCTGCTAATTTTTGTTGTTGTTAGAGATAGGGTTTCACCATGTTGGCCAGGGTTGGTCTTGAACTCCCGCTCAAGTGATCCACTCTGCCTGCCTCCCAAAGTGCTGAATTCGAGTTGGTCAGCCACTGTGCCCAGCCTGAGAGTTAAGTTTTCTTTGTAACAGTGGTGAAGGCCACAGTGGGCTGTACCCTATTTACTCTGGTAGGGAGGGCAGTGTGGCCCATATTTCCATTGGCCACATCAGAGCAGAAATTACTGGTGTCTATGGCAGTGGAGGGCACATTAGGACAGGAACAGGGAAATTTACTTTTTTAAGACAATCTCATTTTGTTGCCCAGGTTGGAGTGCAGTGGCTGGATCTCTGCTCACTGCAAGCTCCACCTCCTGGCTCTCATGGCATTCTCCTGCTAGCCCAGAGTAGCTGGTACTCAAGCCACCACACCTAGCTAATTTTGTATTTTTACTAGAGATGGGTTTCACCCATGTTAGCCAGGATGGTCTCAATCTCCTGACCTCGCGGATCCGGCCTACCGCCTCCCCAAAGTGCTGCTGGGATTATAGGCTTGAGCCACCATACCTGGATCGAAACTTATGTTTTATTTCCATGGAGCAGCCTTTATTTTTCTCCTGAATTTCTTCTTGCGGTTATAAAGGACAAAGTGGACTTTTTCTGCAGGTCTGATCCTCTGCCTGTGGGTGGTGGTAGTGGCAAACAGGTGGTGCTGACACCTTTAAAAGCATATTCCCAACATGCAGTGTAATTTGTCCATAGGAACTCACCTCGTGCTGAATCCCAGAGAAAGAGGAGAAAGAGGAAAATGGCCCTTTTTTTAGCTTAACGTGTCTCAGATGGAGAGCTGTGTCCACTTGCCTGGATGACATGCTTAGTTCTTGCAACCTTTACTTCTCTCTAATTGTGTTGTTTCTCCTCCTAATGAGTTTGTTTTAACTACTTTTAAAATTTTGTGATAATGTATGTCCCCGAAACGCTTTTTCCACGCATCGCGGCTTCTCTCACGCCTCTCTACGCTCTGCCTTTATATGCTATGGTGAAATCTCTATTATGAAAGTTTATAATCTGCAACATGAAAAAAAAAATTCTGTGGCTGCTGAACATGTAAAGGTGTGACTACTCAAGATTCCTATTGGGAAAAGCTGGGGTCTTTAGTAAAGAAGGAGAACATGTAATGTTGAGGTTCCATCCGTTCTCCATTAGCTCTATGCAGAACACTCCATTTAACAAAAATGTTCTTCAAACAGAATGGCATTTATTACCTAGAAAGTTCTGTAACAAATTATTAGAGATAATACTCCGTTTGTGGCTTAAAGAAAGATTACTTAAAATCACTCATTAAAAATTACAGAACATGCGAATTATCTGTATCTTGAAGCTCTCAAAATTCAATTTATGGGTTAAATTCAAACTCTAATTTACTTTTGAGATTGCATCACAGCAGTGATGCTGCATTTTTCAGGTGCATCAGCACATTATGCAATTTAGTCCTAGTGCAGTTGATGCTTAATGATTCACTTGGTTAAAGAGCTCTTGGACAGATTTCTTTACTATAATTATTTTTCTTCATTATGAAGCATCTTTATGCCGCTGATGCATAAACTCAACATTTAATCTGGCAGCTGCCTTTCTTAGGTTTTCTGTGCATGTATCTGCCTTAGGAAAATGAAAACTGGCTCGTCCCTTTTACATGAGAACTTGGGAAAAATGATAGGCCTATCCACTTACTGGATGTTTTACGGTAGTGGCCAAAAACATTGATACACATTACTGGTGAACTTGTTAGAAATTTAGAATATCAAACTTATCTAGATCTTCTGAAAAGATAATCTGTATTAACAAGATCTCAAGTTTATCATACACATTAAAATTTTAGAGGTGGCTTTTTTTTTGAGATGGAGTCTCTCGGGCCAGGTTGCCTGTGGCTGGAGTGCAGTGGCCTGATCTCAGCTCACTGCAAAGCTCCGGCCCCGGTTTAGGGCCATTCTCCTCCTGCCTCAGCCTCCGAGTAGCTGGGACTACAGCTCACACCACCTTGCCCAGCTAGTTTTAATTTTTAGTAGAGACGGGTTCTGAACGTGTTAGCCAGGATGAATTGGACCTCCTGACCTCAGAACTGCCTCGCCTCGGGCTCCAAAGTGCTGCTGGGATTACAGTCTTGTGGTTTCCGGGTCGGGGAAGGGCAAGGCACCTTTTAACTCAACATGTCTTTTCATCTCAAAATATACACACCATTCTGTATGATGCAGATATAGCATTTAAAAAATAGATGCCAGGGTGTTTATGCCCTAATTTATACTTCTATTAACCGAAAGTACCATGAGATATACATAAAGATGTTGTGGCTCTTATGCCACTTTCTTTTCTTCAGGGTTAGATAATACACATTAGAAAATATTTCTATGTTAAGAATTATTTTAGGGATAATTTATCTACTCCTGTAAGCCAGAACCAGTTTCTTTTACTGTCTTATTTTACCTTTTTGAAATTTAAAATTGTTTACCATGGGTCACTTGGCAAATGTATGTGATTTCCTTGTGTGTGTGTGTGTTTTTGTGTTTTCTAGACCATTGATGTTTATGGATGTGGCCATAGAATTCTCTTTGAGGAGTGGCAGTGCCTGCTGGACAGTGTACAGCAGAGTTTATATAGGCATGTGATGTTAGGAGAACCAAGGTAAAACCTGGTTTCTTAGTGAGGGTAACTTCACCACACATTTTCTAATATATCCTAGTGTTTTATTTCTTTCAGAATGTTTTTTGGTGATTTATGCTTTCGGCAAATGAGTTTTGGGATCCCTTGTTTTCAAAAAATCTTCAGACTTTATTGTAGAAAATAGTTTCTTCAAGATATTTCATCTTTACCATATCCTCCTTGCATTCTGAGCTGATCTTTATCATTCAGTCTTGATTAGTGGTGGTAATTTTCTTGAAATTTATTGGTACAAAAATACTTTTGCCCATAAATTAAAATCTGCAACCCCAACACCAAATTGTTTTGGACCTCAGTAGTACCAGGTAGTAAATAAGAAAACTATTAAATTCCCAAAATATTTTCTAAATCTTTTAGAAATTTTGTCAGTAAAATAGCATTTGGGGATTAATGTACTAGAATTGTTCTATTACATTCTCTCTTTACTGAGCACAATTCACTAGGTTGGTAATTGATAATATAAAGTAAGATTTATGTTATTTATTTTCAATAAAAAACAGGTGGCTGCCATCTGTAAGCCAGACCTGATTAGCTGTCTGAGCAAGAAAAAAGAGCCCTGGGATATGAAGGCGACCTGAGATGTAGCTAAAACATTCAGGTAAGTGAGAGTGAATACACAGATGGCACAGAGAAGAGGTCAAAGGTTAAGGAGAAGGCTACTGCTTAAAAATGTGATTTGGTGTTGTGTTCCAGCAAAATAGTTTCTGGAAAACCTGAGTTTTGAGCTTCCTCGCGATAGGACATTCTTTTCTGTCTTGTTTTTCAAAGCCTCGGCGACTCTTTTTCCCTTGAAGTATCTTGTCTTCAGTTTCACAGTGAAAGCCAATGTCCTCTTCATGGATATAAAAGACTGCAATAATCTGACTGTTGTTGTTGTTGTTGTTGTTGTTTGTTTTGGGGATACACAATGTGCATAATTTTGATGAAACTCTACGCTAAAACAGTTTTAAATTTTTACATCAAGTCTCGAAATGCGTGAGTAGTGGTTTTGTTCCATTGTTATTTGTTGTTGTTGTTGTTTATTTTTTCTGTGTATTCCATTCTGTTTTTTTACTACTATGGTTTTGAAATATAGTTGTATATATAAGCATATACGTGAGTGCTGTGTATACATTTTCAGGATTTGCTATTTTATCGGCTTTTTCTTTTTATTTGGTGCATAGATTTTATGCTGGTATTTGCTACAGCTATTTTCTTGAGGATCTTGACAATGTCACACAGTTCTCTATAGCCTGCAAAATTTTCTTGAGAAATTCACTCAAGTACTCTCATAAGACTATTCTTATAAATAAATACATCATTTTTATCTTAAAACCTCACAAGATTCTCTTTGTCTGTGACTTTTAAAATTGTGCTTATATATGTTCTTATTGTAAATATCTTTGCATGTATCTAGTTTCTCTTTGTTGCTTTTTCATGGCATTTTACATCATTTTTCTCTTATACAGACAGTTCCTTTTTAGGCTTTTCTAATTTCACAATTTCTGTTTTTGATATTTTAGTATTTCTGTTATCCCAATTTTTCTCTGATTTTTAATAGTTGTCTGTGTTCCTATTTCATTCATGGAGTATTATTCAATTCTTATGTTAACTTTTAAATTAATTTTTAATGGTTGCTTCTTGAAAATTCTTATAATATTTGATATAGCCATGTTGCCCCAAAATTTTGTATTACACATTGTAATCTTTAATTTAAATTTGAACATTGAAAACAAAGCCAACGCGTGTCTATAATGTAGCTTTGTCCTGGCAACGCCTGGAAACCGCTTGTCTTAGCTAGAGATCCTGAGAGTCTTCAAACACGCTCTTAGGATGTGTTCCTGTCTGAAATGTTCTAGTTGTTTTTTAGTTAAAAGACTTGCCCCATGTTTCTCTAATAGTCATCACTCTGCTACAACTGTTCTCTGTCTGTAGTATAGTCTCTTTCCTGCTGTAACATTTACCTTGATCTCAGTAGACTCAAAAATGTCATTCCAAAGTATACCACTGTTAATTTTTAATTTTTATGTTGTAGGAGACAGAGTCCAGTGCCAAAAGCCCCAATGTTTCCAGCTTGTGACGTGTGTGTTATTTTTCTCTTTGTCTTTGAAAAAGAAAGCAAAGTTGGTCATTTACTTTAAAGACACTATGTTGCATTTATGGAAATGTTGAAACCCCGTGCTGCAATGTAACAGACTTTTCTTTTTTCCTTTGATGTGGTTCCCTGGCACAAAGCAACCCCTTGAACACTACACACTTAACTCATTTATAATTTTCCACAAATGCATTTTGTCAGTATGCTTTATTACATTTATGTGCCTGCGTAGCCAATCTCAAACCCGTGGGTACTTTAGCAACTTTGTTTATGGGGTTTGTGTAACGGCGGGTTTAGATTTGCGTGCCCATCTGAGTTGAGCAAGTGAAGCAATTTTGTTATTTTATTTCTTTCAGTTATGCCTTTATTATTTTGCCCAACACCTTTGGCCAGAGCAGAATGTAAGAGATTCTCTTCAAAAGCAGACCCTAAGAAGATACAGAAAAATGTGGATAAGGAGAATTTAAAGTTAAGAAAAGGCTGTAAAGTGTGGCTGGAGTGTACATAATAAAGGAGATTATAGTGGACTTAACTAATGTTTGAAAACTACCTTTGAGCAAAACATTTCAATGTGATAAATATGTAAAAGTTTTCCATAAAATTTCAAATTCAAATAGACACAAGATGAGGCATACTGAAGAGAAACCCTACAAATGTGGAAGAATGTATGTTACTCTTGCATGCTTTCACACCTAACTCAACATAAAAGAATCCATATTAGAGTGAATTTCTCTACAAATATGAAGAATGTGTTATTTCCTTTAACTGGTCCCTCAACCCTTAATAAAACATAAGAGAATCATAATGGTGAGAAAACCTTACAAATGTAAACAATGTGGCAAAGCCTTTAACCAGACCTCATACCTTGTTAGACATAAGAGAATTCATACTGAAGAGAAAGTCCCTACAATGTGAGTGAATGTGGCAGCCTTTAACCAGTCATCAACTCTACTACACATAATAATGCATTCATACTGGGGAAAACCCTGCAAATGAGAAATGTGATAGGAGCTTTTAAGCAAGCCTCCTCGTAAAGTGCCACTGAACATAAGTTAATTCATACTGGAGAGAACCACAATGTAAAGAATGCGTTTTTAACCAGTTCTCAACCTTTAATACACATAAGATCATTCATCTGGGAGAGAAACCTTATGAATGTGAAGAATGGCAAAGCTTTTTAACTGATCCTCAAAACTACCAAACATAAGTGCATTCATACTGAGAGAAACTGTACAAATGTGAAGAATGTGGTAAAGCCTTTAACCTTCAGTCCTCAACCCTTACTACACATGCTACAGAGAATTCATAGTGGAGAGAAGCCCACAAATGTGAAGAAGAATGTGGCAAAGCTTTTAAAACAATCTTCAAACCTACTACAAAAAATTCATACCGAGAGAAACCCTACAAATGTGAGGAATGTGGCAAAGCATTTAACTGATCTTCTCAAACCTTACTGAACATAAGTAAATTCATACTGCAGAGAAATTCTACAAAATGTGAAGAATGTAGCAAAGCTTTTAACCAACTCTCAAACCTTACTAGACATACTACCCATACTGAGAGAAACCCTACAAATGTGGAGAATGGCAAAGCCTTTTAACCAGTCCCTCAGCCCTTAGTGCACATAAGATAATCCACACTGGAGAGAATCCTACAAATGTAGAGAATTCATAAAAGCTTTCCACCTATCCTCAAAACTTATACACATAAGAAAATTCATACTGAGAGAAACTCTACAAATGTGAAGAATGTGGCAAAGCCTTTAACCGATCTTCAAACCCTTATTGGACATAAGATAATTCATACTGAGAGAAACCCTCAAATGGAAGAATCTGGCAGCTTTTAACCTTTTTGTCCCTCCAACCTTACTGCACATAAAAATTCATCTTGGAGAGAACCCTGCCAAGTGTGAAGAATGGGCAAGCTTTTAACTGATCTTCAACACTTACTTCACACACATAGCATAATTCATACTGAAGAGAAACAGTACAAATGTGATGAATGGCAAAGCTTTTACCCTCGATCCCCAAAAACTCATTGAACATAAGAAAATTCATACTGGAGAGAAACCTTACAAGTGTGAAGAAATGTGGCAAACTTCTAATAATTTCTCAACTTTTACTAAACATAAGATGATTCATACTGAGAGAAGCTATACAAAGGTGCAGATGAATGCGACGCTTTACCCGATCTTTGACCCTTACTACACATAAGATAATTCATACTGAGAGAAACCCTACAAATGTGAAGAATGTGGCAAAGCTTTTAATCGATCATCAAACCTTACTGAACATAAAAAATTCATACTGGAGAAAAAATCCTACAAATGTGAAGAATGTGGCAAAGCTTTTAACCGATCTTCAAACCTTACTAAACATAAGAAAATTCATACTGAGAAGCAAAGATATGAAACCCTACAAATGTGAAGTAATGTGGAAAAGCTTTTAACCAGTTCTCAACCCATGACTACACATGCTAAAAATAATTCATACTGGAGAGAAACCATATAAATGTGAAGAATGTGGCAAAATCCTTTCAACTTATAATGTGAACCTTACTACACATAAGAAAATTCATACTGAGAGAAAACCCGCAAGTGTGAAGAATGTGGCAAAGCTTTTAACCAAGGGGTCAACTCCTTACTATAGACAAAAGAATTCATACAGTAGAGAAACCTTACAAATGTGAAGAATGTGGCAAAACTTTCAGTCAATCCCTCAAACTTACTACACATACAGTGTAATTCATACAGGAGAGAAAACCTTTACAAATGTGAAAATGTGGTAAAGCTTTAACCAGTCTTCAACCCCTTTCTGGCACACATAAAATAATTCCACACTGGAGAGAAATGCTACAAATGTAAAGGCCACCGTGGCAAGTTTTAACAGATCTCAAACCTTACAGAACATAAAAAAATTCACAAGGAGAGAACGGCCAAATGTGGAAGAATGTGGCAAGGCCTTTAACTGTCCCCCAACTCTTACTAAGCATATGGGTAATCATACCTCGGAGAGAAAACCCCTACAAATGTAAAGAATGGTGTGCAAAAGCTTTAAAACAGTTCCTCACACCTGCTGTACATAAGATAATCCATAATTGGAGAGTAAAACCCCACAAAATGTGGGAAGAATGTGGCAAAGCTTTAACCTTATCCTCAAACCCTTTACTGCACATAAGAAAAATCATACTGGAGCAAACCCCAAGGAATGTGAAGAATATGGCAAAGCTAACCATCCTCAACCCTTACTCCACGTGAAGACAATTCATACTTGAGAGAAGTTCCCCTGCAAATGTGAACAATGTGGCAATGCTTTTGGAACTTGTAAATCCCAAACTTTACTAAACCTAAGAAAATTAATACTGAAACTTTGCCAAACCTAAAAGATGAGACAATGATTTTGAAAACACTTTCAAACTTTCTAACCATAAAAGCAATCCTACAATTTGTGAGAAATCCTAAAATGAAGAATGTGACAGCCTTTAAATGTGGGTTGCTACACTGATTATAAGGAAGATAATCTATACCGGAGAAAAACTCCCAGAAGTGCTGGCAATGTGGTAAAATTTTAATTAATTACACCTTATTGCACAGAAAGTCCCCTTCAGAAAAATTGTACAAATATAAATGTGGAAAGCCATTAATACCTTGGTTACATCTTACTCAACATTAGAGAGTTGTTGTTAATAAAAGCATTATAAATGCAGTTAGTGTAAAAACTGCAAAACAAAATCCTTTCTTTTAGATGGAGTCTTGCTCTGTCACCCAGGCTAATGCAGTGATGTCTTGGCTTACTGCAACCTCTGCTCCCAGGTTCAAGTAATTCTCCTGCCTTAGCCTCCTCCAGAGTAGCTGAGACTAAGGTACGACACCACCACGCCTATTAATTGTTTTATTTTTTAGTAGAGACTTTGATCTGTCACTCATGTGGGCCACCCTGGTCTTGAACTCCTGACCTCAAATGATCAACTCCGCCTCTGCCTCCCAAATTCTGCCATTTGTAGGTGTGGAGTTGCTGTGCCTGACAAATATAAGCCTTTAAAGAGATATAAGCAGTTTGAAGACAAACATTAGGAACATAAAGAGGGTTGTAGTGTTCTACTTGTATCAGATTTTGTTGTACACATTATGTGTAATTAAAGGAAAATCCTGAAGCAGTGATCACTTGATTAACATCAGGGAGTTTATATTGGAGAAAAACTGCAAATGTAATATATTTGGAAAACATTTTTTCAGGAAATCACCAAGCTAGAAAACACCAGGGACTCATATACTAAAATATATTTTTGAAGATGCAGTAAGTATAAAATAAATTTAATGCAAAATTAACTGGGTAAATATCGTAGAATTCACAGTAGAAATATCTAAGGCACTGACACTTCAGGACATTGCACTTAATCAGTGTGCTGAGTACAGAAAAATGCTCCAAAAATTAAAGTTGATAGATAAATTATTGTATATATAACTTTAAAAGAGGTAGAAATATTATTTAGTTATAATTACATTTAGTATACTTTTTTCTTTGAAAAAATTATGAATTTTAAAAAGTGAGTGATGTAATTCAACTAAATTACTTCATGCTCTTTCATTCTCATTGTATCTACATAAAAGCATGTGATCAATTGTTGCTTCATCAAAGACATGAGACATTCTTTTGTTAGGGTGGGCATTATTTTGACCCTTCCTATGTAGAAGAAGAGTAAAGACATTACAATGTAGGATGCATGATAAAATCTAAGTGGACAGGCAGACCTCTAGGCTTTAATTTATAATATTGATTGATATATGAGGGAGGTGTTCAGAGGAATATTCTTCTGCATTCTACTGAAAATATCTTTGTTTTAGTTAAAATTAAAATTAAAATTTAAAGTAGTATATCATTTACTAATTGTATTTCTATGTAATAAAATGTAAGTGCTACATTTAAAAAATTTTAGATTACGTGAAGTTAATTCTTTTACCAAACTTTTTTTAACGTGTTAAGACCATTGTGCATTCAATGAAGTAAAGTTATTACTTCACTAACTTTAACCTATCCCACCTTACTCAAGGGTACAGGCAAAAGATAGTGACATTGTACTGTTTAATAACATAGTGGACTAACATCTCTAATAATTCTCTTGCCAGTGACTTTTAAAACTAAAAGAACTTTAATTAAAGAATATTGTTCCATAGGTTAACTCATTCCTTTTCCATTTTAAACATATTTTCCTTTAAATTCCTATGGGTACATAGTGTATGTGTATATTTATGCCATATATGGCATATTTTGATACAGGCATATAAATATATTAATCACATTAGGGCAAATGAAGTACCCATCAACTCCAGCTAAGCATCATTTGTAGACATAAACCAATTCTATACTTCTAGTTACTTTTAAAATGTACAAGTAAATTGCTGTTGACTATAGGGTCATTTTCATGGGCATAATAAAAATTATATACAAGTATAAATAAAATCCCGAAGTCTTGTAAATTTGAGTTCTGCCAAACAACTTTAAAATCCCGAGCTATGCATTTCTCTTTGAAACGACGTCCGCCTGCAAACAAGTACTGGCCTATTACAGAGCTTTCAACCATGTCATCATGTTTCTACCCTGGGCACAAAACCCGAGGCGCCAGAAAACTGGCGATGGTCTTTGTGATGCGGGGAGTTTGTAAATCGCTATCTCTGTGGGAAAAGAAAAGATAACATTGAAACGGTGTTCCCATCAAAGTAATTCTACTAGAATACTGAAAACTTCAAAAAAAATGCTGAAAGTAAATATATACTCGCTTTCTTTGTATTAAATTCTCACATTTTCAAATTTCTGACTTATGATTCAGAATCTCCAGCAAATGTTGTTTTTATTTGCCTCTTAGTCATGCTAGATCCATAATTTTCTTTGTTTCTACTTATTTTTTCTTTTTATAGTTTATGAGGTATTTATTATGTGAGCTGGGTTCATGGATTGTAAGAATGATTTTTATAAAACTTAATACTGCACACAAGATAATTTTAGGTGTATTTCCGTACCGTTTATTAATTATATTGTATTTAGTTAGAACATTCCATTTTGAAACTTTTTAAATGGAGAATCCTATATAAGCCTATATTTCTTATTCTCTGTTATAATTGGATTTAAGTTTATTTATTTACTTAGTTTGCCATTCAGGCAACGAGAAAATTACTCCGCAGAGAGCCGCAGGAGCAAACAGCCATGGCGGGTTGCATGTCCGCGAATAGTTGTAAACATTCCCGCTGGAGTTAGTTTGTAACTCAAGTCAGAGATGGAAAATGTACGAATATGAAGAAATAATATTGATTCTTCATGTGATAACGCTTTTTTTCCATGCTGCAAAGCTAAATCTTGAATTTAAAAAGAAATTCTGGTTCTTTTTATTCTTAATTACCTTTATTTCGCTTTGCTTTTATTATGTGACTTCTGTGTATTCATATCACAGCCCTTCTTCTTCTTTCTCTATGTGGATGGTTCTAATTCTTTCTCAATTGCTGTTCCCAGCCATGTCATTTTATATGCAAAATTTCAGGTTTTGATGAGAAAGTTGCATTTTTAATGCACCTCAAAAAAACAAGTTTTCACTGGAGAGAGAGTGCTTATCAATATAACTTTCTGATCAGTTAATTAAGATAAAAGGCATTCACTGTCCACAGGCAGTGATTAAATCAAAGCTGCATTGTTTTTCTTTCTGTTTGTAAAAGGAAACTTACTAAATTTTGCAGTAAAACAGAGTTTCCCACTCCTTGCTTGCCCAGGCTTTGTGGAAAAATATACAGCACAAATATAAAATTTAGTTAAAAATACATCTTAGGAAATTAATTATAAGAGAGCTAATGGTGAGTGAAGAATTTAAAATTTAATTTTCACATAGGCCAACATTCATTTCCCCATGCAGAATCTTTTAGGATATTTTAAATGGAAATTTTAGCATAAAATAAATTAAAAGCACTTCTTGGATTCGACATTTAATAATATTTCTTTTTATATTGGATATTACAATTTTGAGGAATTTTCACTCATTTTTTAGTGGGTAGCGGAGTGCACAGTTTCTTTGCCCTTTGTCACCTTCCAACTATAGTCATTTTGGTCATTTTCTAGAAAACTTCTTTGAAGATTATGTTTCTTGGATTTAAACATTTTCTTGTTATATTTATGTAAATTTGTTTTTTGTGCTCACAAGGTGGCCAGTCATGAGAATTACAAGCAACACCTGCCCTTTTAGGTGTCTTCATGCTATTACCTAATCTGTACAATGCAGTACTTATTCTGCAATAACATGATAAAAGCTTGTATAAAGCACAAATGCTTAATTTAGGTAATTAAGGCTTCCTTTACCTAACATCACTAACATTTTTATGATCAGAGTATGTGACATTGTCACGTTTTTCAAAAACACCATAACTTACATTGTTAAGGATCTGTAGTCACTATGTTGTACAAAAATCTCTTAAACTTATTCTTCCTATTCAACTATAATTATGTATTCTTTTGACCAACATCTTCAAACCCCTTTCTAAATACCTTTGATGTCTGCTGGTGGTCACCACTTTCCTCTACTTAATGGGGACAAGTTTCCTAAGATTCCCTGTAAAGTAAAATCATGAAAAATAATCTTTGTGCCTGGCTCATTTAGACAAATATAATGTCTTCCAGGTTAATTCATGTGATTGAAAATAATAGAAATTTCTTTTTAAAGAAATAGTATTCCATTGTGTATATATACCACATTGTCTTTATTACTCATGTTGGAACTGTTGGTTCTGTATTTTGGTAATTGTGAAGAGTGTTGCAAACAACGTAGAAGCAACAGGTTTCAATTTGACTTCACTTGTTTCAGATATATATCAGTAAAATTGCTGCATTATATTGTACTAATTTTAAATCTTTTGACAATTACTTTTCATAATGACTTCCTTATTCATTATTATTATCTGAACTAACAGTGTGCAAGCATTCCCTTTCTTCATACTTTCATCTCTAACCCTCTTTCTTTCTTTTAATAAGAGTAATTTAACAGGAGTGAGTTGATAATCTCCTAGTTTTTCTTTTTGTTTTCTTCCTTGATAATAGTTGATATTGAGCATTTTTTATATCTTCGGACATTTGTCTTTTCTTGAGCCATTTACCAGTTTCCTTACCGTAATTTTGATACATTTCAATTTCGTCTATAGTCATTTAAGTATTTTATATGTTTTTGTTATTAAATCCCAATGTCCACGTATGATTCTGCAAATATTTTCTCTCCCATTTTTCCAGTTTGTCTCGTTTTTAGCTTGATTTTGTCAGATTCCATGAAGAAGCTTTTAATTTCAAGTAACTAACGATCTATTTTTCTTTTGATTTTGTTAATTTTATGCCAAATAATAAAAGTCATGGCCTAAATCAATGTTATGGGCTTCTACCTTTATTTCTAGGCACTTCTTGAGTTTCTGGAAGCCTTTACATTTAAATATCTAATTTTAGTTGATTTTTATATTTGTGTGTGAGTAAAGAGGGTCTTATCTTGTTTCTCTGCATGTGGATATAAAGTTTTCAACCTCATTTGTTGAAGATGCTGTCCTTTTTGGAAGCAAAACAGGTCAGTTAGCTTGGTACAGTGGATATATTTCTGATCTCTTTTTCTGCTCCATTGACTTATGTGTCTGTTTTTATTCAAGTACCATACTGTTTTGGCTATTATAATTATAGGATATTTTTAAAGTCAGCATAGTGCATACCTTCAGCCTATTTTTATTTTTTTTATTTTCTGCTTGGTTGCTTCTGGTTGTCCAGGGTCTTTGTGGTACCATATACATTTTAGATTGATTGGATTGGATTGGATTGAGACAGAGTTTTAACCTGCCTGCCCAGGCCAGGGAGTGCAATGTCATGATCTTGGCTTACCACAACCCTCTGCCTACCTTGATTCAAGCAATTCTCCTGTCCAGCCTCCTGAGAAGCCGGGATTACAGGCATGCCCCACCATGCCTTGGCTAATTTTGTATTTTTACTAGAGGACGTGGTTTCTCTATGCTGGTCAGGCTGGTCTCGAACTCCCAACCCCCCAGGTGATCCACCCACCCAGTCTCCAAAGTGCTGTGAACCAGGCCTTGCTCACCATGCCCTGCCAAATTTTAGATTTTTAAAAATTTCACAAGTGAATTTGGTATTTTGATAGAGGCCTGCACAAGGTCTTGCAGACTACTCTGCAAAAATAGACATGAAAGTACAATAAGGCCAATTCATGAATAAGTACTTTCCATTTATTTATTATTTAATTTTTAATTTATGTTCTTTAGGGTTATAATGTATGGTACGAACATTTTGATTAAATTCTATTTCAAAGTATAGTTACTACAGTTATTGCAGATGGATTGTTTTTAATTTCTACTTTGAGATAAATTTTTAATATGTAAAGATGATACTATTTAATGTTGATTTTGGGAATTTGCCAAGTTTAAACAAATTTGTTTATTAGCTCCGCATTCTTAGTGAAGTGTTAGTCTTTTCTATAATTTTTAGATTACATTATGCAAAGAGGAAGGCCAACTCCTGGCGTTCCTGGATTCCTTTATTTTATTCTCTAATTTTCTGTCTGAATATTTCGAATTACATTCCCATCACAGCGCAAACTGGCGCGGCAACCTTTGCCCTGTTCCAGCTCAGAGCGGAAACTCACAACCCTCTGGCTTAGTATGCTGTTATTTGAATTTTTGTTATACATGGCATTTATTGGTTTGGTATTTTACTTGGTCCTGTAACTCTATTTTTCAGAGATTTATCATGAGGAAATGTTGAATTTTTGAAACTTTTATTCTGTATTTATTTAGTCGTTAGAGTTGTGAAATCACAACCAATCCCATATAAATAAGAACATCCCCGATACTACTATAAATATCTCTATGCATGCAAACTAGAAAATAAAAAAATAGATAAATCCGTATACACACAATCCTCCCAAGACTGAACCAGGAAGAAAGAGAAGTCCTTGAACAGAGGAAAAATTTATGATGTAACTAAATTCCAATTTAAAAAAACCTCATGGATAGTATAAAAAGCCCTGATCAGATGGAATTGTAGCCAAATTCCTACCATACAAAGTTGAGCTTTGTACTAACTCTCCTTCAAGTCAAGAAGGAAATCAGTATTATCTTGATACCAAAATTTAGTTAAGATGGCAAAAAAAATCATAGTTCAATATACCTGATGAACATTGAACAAAACTGTTACACAACAAACTGGAGTTCACAAACAAATCAAAAGTTATCAAGCATAATCATGTGAGTTTTATTTCATGAAAGCAAGGGTAAGCCTATCATATGCAAGTCTGGACAAGTGTGACCACCGCTGTAAAGACAAGCGATTAAACCATATAATTATTACAATGGATGTGAAAAATCATTAAGAGAAATTCTAATGTTCATTCATAAAAATATTCTCAACAGATACAAGGCATTGAAAAACATACTCACAATAATAAGAGGTCATCTATGACAAATCCTCAGCCAACATTATACGGAACAGGCAAAAGCTTGATGCATTCTACTTAAAAATAACTATCCACCTCTAAATATCTCATTTAATTATAGTTCACAAAGTCCCAGCCCAGAGCAATCCAACAAAGATAAAGAAAAAGAAAAAGGCATCCAAATAAGAAAAAGAGGAAGCCAAATTATCTTCACTGATGATAATTTCTACTTGAAACGCGTTAAAGATTCTCCCCACACCCCAAGCCTGAAAAATGAATTTCAGGAAAGTCAGGATACAAAATCAATGTACACAGATGAATGCTGACATTTCTGTACACCTGAATAACATTCAACACTTGAATAACATTTAAGCAGAGAACAAAAATCAAGAACACAGCTCTATTTAAAATAGCCACAAATAAAAAAATAATATACCTAGGAATGGATTGAGTCAAGAAGGTACAAATAATCTGTGCAAAGGAGAACCACAAAACACCGCTGAAAAGACATCAGGGACAAATACACAGTCAAAGCACCCCATGCTCATAGATTCTGAAGAACAATATAAATAAAAAATGTCCATGATGCCAGCAACTTTGCAAAATTAAATGTTCTTCTAATAAACTATCAATGCAGTTTTGTAGAATAAAAAAATATTTTAAATTCATATATTGAAGAATAAAAAGAGCCCAAATAGCCCAGGCATCTTTAAACAAAATGAATAAACCTGGAAGCCTCACATTACCTGACTTCAACTGTACTACAAGCTACAGTAAATCCTCAATATATAGCATGGTTCTGCTACACAAATAAACATGTAGACCAATGGAACAGAAGAGACTTGGAAACAAAGTTACACTCCTAAAAACCAACTTATTTTGACAAAGTCAACAAAAAATAAAGCGGGAATAACTTTCCATCTAATAAATGGATACCGCTGATAAAATATGAATCTGAGTATGGTTAGTCATCTGCAGAAGAAAACTGAACCGCTTACCCTCACCTATGTGAAAATGCTAAGATAGATTAAAACGGAACGTGAAGCTCATGAAAATCCTAGATGAACACCGGCGCACTCGTGGGGATAGTGGCCTCTGGAAGTTAAATCGTTTGACCAAACACCTTAGCGCAACGCAACAAAAATAAAAAATCTCATACCTAATTAAACTGCACCCCACAGCAAAAGAAATTCTGGACGTGCTAAATGGACAACCTGCTACAGCATTTGCAAACCGTATACAACAGCACCATTGTTCTTTAAGAAACGTAATAGGATAAAAGTGTATTGAATATATCAATAGATACTTCTTTAAAGCAAAAGACATAGAAGCTGCCAAGAACATGCAAAAATTGCCTAGTATCCTGCCATTAAAAGAGATTAAACCAAAATGTATACGTGATACCATCAAATTGAAGTTACAATGTTATTAAATAAAAATTAATAATTATAAGTAAATAACGTGGAGAAGAGGGAATGTTTACACACTCGTTGTGAGAATGCAAATTAATTCAGCCTTGTTTATTAATTCAGCCTTTGCTTGAAGCCTCCTTCAATAAAAGATGAATTTCAAGTTATTATGCTGACACATATAATTGTCTCTAGAAGCGTTCTATTTGTTTGTAATCATGTGCAATTTCTCGGCCTCCTCAGGCCAGTTTCGCCTAGGAAATAGAAGGCAGGAAATAAACCTAAGCAAACCATGATATTCTCTATTTTCTACAGCCAATAATATTTTGAATTCCAGTGTTATGTCGACTAGAAATAATGTATTTCAAAAACTATGTTAAAATTGACACTTTTATTCTTTTAATTGTTTTTACAGATTATAAAATTTATAGTTTCCTGAATTATATATTAAACAACCTGAACATGCAGAGTACCTAAAAGTTTTACCTAGGATAACATTATTAATGGTTTTATTGTGTTATGATTGTGAGCCCAGTTGCCCATTGAGTTTACTAAGCAGTTATTTATCTTCTAAGAGTATATATATAACAGTCATAACCTAAACAAAGAGATCTTTAAAAATTAGTAATTATTTAGACGGAATAAAACTGCTATTCATAGGTTTATGTAACAGAAATTTTAATATATTTTCTAATAGAAAAAGTCAAATAGAAATAAGTTATTCAAATGAGTTTTAAAAACTTCAACGTTCTCACAAAATAATCATTTAAAATTCTACATTGTAAGTGACTGATTAGTAATTCCACCCATTTCATTTTAGTCACTGAGAAAACAATATCCTTAAATTATTCAATCAGAAAAAGTATTCTTATATTAGTCTTTCAGAAATGTAGATCACTCAATGAATGGGGAGTATGTGCATCCACAGATTTCTTTTATTCCACTACACTTTAATTTCTAGGGTACATGTGCACAACGTGCAGGTTTGTTACATATGTATGCATGTGCCATGTTGGTGTGCCGCAGCCACTAACTCATCATTTACATTAGTTATATCTCCCAATGCTATCCCTCTCCCCTCCCCGCAACCCACGACAGGCCCTGGTGTGTGATGTTCCCCTTCCTGTGTCCAAGTGTTCTATTGTTCAATTCCCACCTATGAGTGAGAACATGCAGTGTTTGGTTTTTTTGTCCCTGCAATAGTTTGCTGAGAATGATGGTTTCCAGCTTCATCCATGTCCCTGCAAAGGACATGAACTCATCCTTCTTTATGGCTGCATAGTATTCCATGGTGTATATGTGCCACATTTTCTTAATCCAGTCTATCAATGATGGACATTTGGGTTGGTTCCAAGTCTTTGCTATTGTGAATAGTGCTGCAGTAATCATACATGTGCATGTGTCTTTATAGCAACATGATTTATAATCCTTTGGATATATACCCAGTAGTGGGATGGCTGGGTCAAATGGTATTTCTAGTTCTAGATCCTTGAGGAATTGCCACACTGTCTTCCACAATGGTTGAACTAGTTTACAGTCCCACCAACAGTGTAAAAGTGTTCCTATTTATCTACATCCTCTCCAACACTCCTTGTTTCCTGATTTTTTAATGATTGCCATTCTAACTGATGTGAGATGGTGTCTCATTGTGGTTTTGATTTGCATTTTTCTGATGACGAGTGATGATGAGCATTTTTTCATGTGTCTTTTGGCTGCATTAATGTCTTCTTTTGAGAAGTGTCTGTTCACATCCTTCACCCACTTGTTGATGAGTTGTTTTTTTCTTGTAAATTTGTTTGAGTTCCATGAAGATTCTGGATATTAGCCCTTTGTCAGATGAGTAGATTGCAAAAATTTTCTCCCATTCTGTAGGTTGTCTGTTCACTCTGATGGTAGTTTCTTTCAATGTGCAGAAGCTCTTTAGTTTAATTAGATCCCATTTGTCAATTTTGGCTTCTGTTGCCATTGCTTTTGGTGTTTTAGACATGAAGTCCTTGCCCATGTCTATGTCCTGAATGATATTGCCTAGGTTTTCTTCTAGGGTTTTTATGGTTTTAGGTCTAACATTTAAGTCTCTCATCCATCTTGAATTAATTTTTGTATAAGGTGTAAGGAAGGAATCCAGCTTCAGCTTTCTACATATGACTAGCCAGTTCTCCCAGCACCATTTATTAAATAGGGAATCTTTTCCCCATTTCTTGTTTTTGTCAGGTTTGTCAAAGATCAGATGGTTGTAGATGTGTAGTATTAATTCAGAGGGCTCTATTCTGTTCCATTGGTCTGTATCTCTGTTTTGGTACCAGTACCATGCTGTTTTGGTTGCTGTACCCTTGTAGTATAGTTTGAAGTCAGGTAGTGTGATGCCTCCAGCTTTGTTCTTTTTGCTTAGGATTGTCTTGGCAATGTGGGCTCTTTTTTGGTTCCATATGAACTTTAAAGTAGTTTTTTCCAATTCTGTGAAGAAAGTCATTGGTAGCTTGATAGGGATGACACTGAATCTCTAAATTACCTTGGGTAGTATGGCCATTTTCAAGATGTTGATTCTTCCTATCGATGAGCATGGAATGTTCTTCCATTTGTTTGTGTCCTCTTTTATTTCACTGAGCAGTGGTTTGTAGTTCTCCTTGAAGAGGTCCTTTACATCCCTTGTAAGTTGA